>NW_015387855.1:129105-134709 GCF_001527695.2 Protobothrops mucrosquamatus
TCCCTCTCCCCTCCCCTCCTCTGCAGAAAACGTTGACGGGGCTTGTTTAAAAGGAATGTGAACTTCACCCAGGGATGCCTGGAGAGCCAGACTTCAATCTGTAAGCAAACATGCCTACAGTCCTCTTAACACAAAACCGACTTGTTGGGAACGTGTTGTGAGCTCTTCCTAAAATTAATTTTGTTCCAACCGGGAAGCAAGGCGACGAAATTTATTCCTATTCTGCGGCTGTGAAATAAAAAAAAAAAATTAAGCCCTGCTTTGAAATATATCTCTGCCTCAATGCAGTGAGGGTGAACGGATGCATCTCAATCAACGTCTCTTTTTTCCCATTCAATCCAAAATTAAATTAAGTTCAGAACGTCGGCGCAAGATAATCTTTCTGGGCTGAGATGGATCAGCAAGAAAATGTAGACCCTGAATGAATTATAGGTGTAATTTTACCGCAATTGAGCCCCTACTTTCGGTTGTTAAATGAGACATTTGTTCGGTGTGTTTCGCCCCATTTTTACGACCTTTCTTTCCGTGGTTAAGTTAGTAACGTGGTTAAGTGGCTCTGACATCCTGGTTGATTTTGCTTGTCGAAAGTTTGCAAAAGGGGAATCACACGACACAGCAACGGTCACAAGTATGAGTCAGTTGCCAAGCCTCTGAATCTTGATCACATGATCGTGGGGATGCTGCAAAGGGTGAAAAAAACGGTCCTAAGTCGCTTTTTTCCAGGGCCCTTTGAGTTGCAAGCTTATTCTTTCATCCAAAAACGAAACGAAACGAACACCCTCGGATGATCATCTTCCTCTACATTTTAATTGCGCTGAATATCTCTCATTTTTGAGCCTGACCCCACCCCACCCACCCCGAGCAAAATACGATCTCTGTTCCCCAAAAGAAGAATCGGTGGATGGTTAAAAAAGGGGAAAAAAAATTCATTTTTTTTTCTCATGTACCACTAGAGGGAGTAGAGAAATCTACTCTCCCCCCCCCCCTTCAACCTAATTGCACAGAATTTCACATGGCAACAACCTCATAGGGTATGGGTTGCAAATGGTTTTGTAGCAGTCCTCTGCAAAAAAAAAAAAAAAAGGGAAAAAAGCACTTTTTCTGCTGAAAAACATGCATTGTTCAGGCAGGAAGCGTTTGCCTGCAATTGTTAACGCATAAAGATGTCCTCTGCAATTACATTTAATTTTCCCTCCCTTCCCTCTTTACAGTAACAGAGAAATGTACTGGAGATATTTCTTCTTTCCCTCTCTCTCTTCCTCTCTCCCTATCCCTCTCTCTCTATCTTCCTCTCCCTCTCCCCACCCCCTTTTTCTACCAAAAGCTATTTTTCACCCCAGGGTGTCACAGAGGTGAACCGCATAGCTAAAACGCTCATATTTCTTTCTCAAAAATACCGAAGACCTCGTTTTGATTGAAAAAAAAGGATGGCCGCTGAGATCCTATTGACTGTGAATGATTGACGGAAGGCATGAAGCGTTCCTCCTGGCTGCTTCCAGGGATGTCCAAGGTGCGTGAACTGAAAATGGTCATGTCAGATTTTAAATGCAACAAACATATCATTGAGAAGACCTGTCTCTTCAACAATTGCTCGTGTGAATTATAGGATTGTATTAGGGCCCCCTCCCAGTTCTGTATTTCACATAACTCGCCCTGAATCTTGAGTACAACTTAAGGACCTCCTTAAGGATGGTCAAGAAGATCGTTACACGGATGAAAGCGTCTTCACCAATCAGTCCTCAGTGCAATAAGTCTTACTAAGAGTCTCTCATCTTGTTCCTATGTCAAAACCTGAACTGGGATCCATCCATCCATCCAATCTATCCACCCGCTTCCCCCTAAAGAGAGAGAACAGCTGAAGAACCAAATATTTTGCATAGAAAGTGAACATTCAATGGTGGTCATCAGTTGTTCAACTTAAAATAACTTTATTTCAGTGTCTTGAAGAAGACTCACCCTAATGCTACTTCATGGGTTCTAGGGATCGCTTGCTCTTAATAGAAATTTGTCATAACAGCTAATGAGCTGGCACTTGGTACCTATTGTTGAGGGAACAATACAGTCATGGACTGAAGATCCATTATTTACTTCGCCCTTTATACCAGGAGTGTCCAATCATGGCAACTTTAAAACTTGTGGACTTCAACTCTCAGAATTTTTCTGCTGGGAAATTCTGGGACTTGAAGTCCACAAGTCTTAAAGTTGCCAAGGTAGGACACCCCTGCTTTACATTATGCTGTTCGTTTCAATTTTATCCCAGGAATATAAGCCATACCACATGCCATTCACCCACAGGACGCTTCAGTGTGTAGACTTACTCTTCAGAATAAGGCTGCTATGCCCCACAAAATCAGTACAACTATATTGGTAACTTTGGGCCCTCATTTAATCCCTTGCCACGTTTGGCAAAAGTTTTGTTGTTTTCAAGCCTTTTCTTATTGTCAAAAAAAAAAAAAATCCCATTGTGGCACCATTTTTAGATGTTAACACCGTTCTTGAAATAAGTGTCACTGATCTCATATCGCTGTTCTCATTGCACAGCACGAAGGCTGTAAGGTTGTTGCTAAAATGGGATGGTTACTAAGAGAGTCTTTTTCACAAGTTCAGAGTCAGGTTCTGTTCTAAGGGTATATAAAGCATCGAGAGTCTAATTGATTCACAGCCCTGATTGGGACCGAGACAATCAGGAAGGTGAAAAAGCTGTCTAATTAAAACAGTCGCTCTTTGCAGGCTTCTGTGTGAGTCTGAAAAAAAATACATGGCTGCTTTAAAGAGTTGACTCATTAAAGTTAATGTGATTCTTTTTTCCCCCTTGAAAAGATATTTCACTTGATTCTCCTGGACTTGCTTCTTATCACATGGGTAAAGGTTGAAGATAAGAAATGCAATCTGCTAATATTTCATTAAATTATGGATGATCACGTTTTCTTTTTTAACTGCTACCCAGGGCAATTTTTATCCGACGCCAGCCATTAGAGCCCCTGTGCTTATTGTTTTATGTCTCCCAAGGTCTTGAGACATCTTCAAAGACTTGAACACTGGGCCCAATCCAATAAAATGCAGTTCAGTAGCGAGAAAAGTAAGGTTTTTACACTTAGGCAAGAAAAACCAAATGCACAGATAGAGAATAGGTGGGATCTGGCTCAGCAGCAGTAACTGAAAGGGACCCAGAAGTCCTAAAGGGCAACCACTTAAGTATGAGACAGCAGTGTGGTGCAGCTGCCAACAGATAACAGATTTGGAAGGGACCTTGGAGGTCTTCTAGTCCAACCCCCTGAAGGGAAAACAATGAATCAACCTCCAGAAGTTGTGGGTGCTCCCTCACTGGACGTTTCTAAGAAGAGATTGGATAGGCATTATCCAGAATGGTACAGGGTCTCCTTCTGGGGCAGGGGATTGGACCTACCAACCCTGTTATTCTGTTCTATTGTGTGTTTGTTTACGTGTGTCCATTAGTTGATCACCGGTGTCTGAATTGTTACCATCCTGGATCTAACAGGGGTAACAAGCAAACACACAATTAGCTGCACCCTAAAGCCTTTTTGTGTTGGATTCAGAAGGTTCATATTTGGAAGATTCATATTCGGAAGGTATGAGAACGATTGCACCCAGTGTCTTAGCTTATCCAAGCACACCTTGTCCCCGGAGCTAGGGATGGGTTTGTGGTTATAACTGTAAACTTATAAAAAGTTGCAAATTCTCCTCCTCCTCCAGCCTTGTGGCTTCGAACAGTCTAGCCAAGCGGGAGAGACGTGATAACAGCAGCCCAGCTTCTCTCAGCAACACGGTGTGAACCGATATGAACCTCAATTGTTTTGGGGAAACATTCCTGGAACAAGAAGAGGCTCCAGCAGCAAGCAGCATAAACATAAACCGATGCAGCGTGCGAGCTTTTTGCGCAAACCAAACTATAATAAATATGTTTCTGTGCAAACCAAAGTATAATAAATACGTTCGGCAGGTCGAAGAACTTCAAAAGGAATCTGTCCAAGCCTGTCGATGAAAAAGAAAAACAGAGAAGCAGTAGGGGGACATAGAAGCTGCTCTTCCACAAAGGCTTCTAAAGCTTGGGTGGGTATTACTTTATTATTATTATTATTATTATTATTATTATTATTATTATTATTATTATTATTATTATTATTATTATTAAGAATAATCATTATTGTGTGTCTGTGTAAGTCCCAAAAGAAGTCTTGTCCTGTCCCAAGCACTTTTGAAGGTATCGGCCCCAAAGATCCTATACAGTTGGAAGGCGTTTTCACGTGTGATATTATATCGTTCGGTTTTTGATCCAGGAACTCTTAATAATACGGTTTGGTTATTTTCACCCCCTTGAGTTATTTGTAAAAATAACAAAGGCAAGATACAAATGAATAAATAAAAATAAATGATGAAATTCAGTGAACTTGAAATTGTCATAATGAAATTGAATGGAACAAGAGTAACAGAGAATTCAAGGTTTCTTGACTTTTATTACCCTTCTCTCTCTCTCTCTCTCTCTCTCTCTCTCTCTCTCTCTCTCTCTCTCTCTCTCTCTGAGTACGAAGGGAATTCCCAGAAATTGCAGGTTTTTGTACTTTAAACCATTCTGCTTTGCTATTGCTAATCACATTTCCTGTTTGCTTTATGATAAATAAAAGTTCAACACCTTCCTTCACTGTGTACCTGCCCCAAAGCAGGAAGTAAACATGAACTCCCAATGAATTCTAGACACAATATTCCTCCATGTTTTATTTTGGTTATATTTTAATGTTTCCTCTCGCCAGGTTTTTTTATATTTGGTTCCCATGGTTTGACCGTTCCAGACTTTAATTGTGACCTCTTTCAGTATTGGTTTATTTCTTCGTTTTGTTGAAAAGAGCAGCTTTAGGATGGCGAAGGATATTCTATTTATTTATACCAACAGAAACCAACCAACCGAGGTTCATCTGTCATGTGCTGAAAATATATTCAACACAGGACAAGTAGTTGAACAGGATGTCAACGCGAAACTAATCTTGGCCGTTTTCCCAGGAGATGCCTGCAATTTTATCTGCTCGATGCAAGCAAATCATGTCATTTTAAGCCAACATTCAGGATTTTGACATTTGTAGATTTCTTTAAAAAAATAATAATAATTCTGGCTACTGACTAATGTCAAAACAAAATGTGCACCTGTGCTTAGCGTGTTCTTGAACTGACTCCACCGACCCTTTTGCTGATTGCCTTCTTCCTTCCTTCCAGTCTTCTGACCAAGAGGGCCTCCTCCAGAAACCCAGATCTTTGCATCTGGGCTTCTGGAGACAAGGAATAAAACGGATGGAAGCTGATCAAGGAGAGATTCAACCCAGAAATAAGGAGAAATTTTTCTGACAGTGACAACAATCAACCAATGGAACAGAAGTTGTCTTCAGAAGTTGTGAGAACTTCATCACTGGAAGCCTTCAAGAAAAGACTGGACTGCCACCTGTCAGAAATGGTGTAGGTAGGGTCTCCTGCTTGGGCGAGGGGGCTGGACTAGAAGACCTCCACGATCCCTTCCAACTCTGTTTATTCCATTCTATTCTATTCTATTCTATTCTATTCTATTCTATTCTATTCTATTCTATTCTATTCTATTCT
>NW_015387855.1:135345-136771 GCF_001527695.2 Protobothrops mucrosquamatus
GAACTTCATCACTGGAAGCCTTCAAGAAAAGACTGGACTGCCACCTGTCAGAAATGGTGTAGGTAGGGTCTCCTGCTTGGGCGAGGGGGCTGGACTAGAAGACCTCCACGATCCCTTCCAACTCTGTTTATTCCATTCTATTCTATTCTATTCTATTCTATTCTATTCTATTCTATTCTATTCTATTCTATTCTATTCTGTATTCTATTCCATTCCATTCATCAAAAGGAAAAAGGGCATAGAATGATGTGCACCCCACCCCACCCCCCAAATATATATATATATATATATATATATCCAAATTTCTTTTTTTTTTTTTTTTTTTTTCTGACAAAGAGTAAAGAATTAAATTGGGAGACTAAGATGGACCATTTCTGGCTTTTTTGCCTTCATCAGTTAGCCATACCCTTTATGGGTTTCTAACCTGGGCAGTTATACATACTAGTCAGTGATTTAGTCACTGAGCCACAGGTTCTCTTCCCCTCTTTTGCCAGCTTCTTTTGACATCTTGGATTCTGCAAGCTACCAGTAGTGAGACTTGATTAAGGAGCCATTCTATTCTATTCTATTCTATTCATTTATTTTTTTTCTATTCTATTCTATTCTATTTATTTTCTATTCTATTCTATTCTATTTCTTATTTTCTATTCTATTCTATTCTATTCTATTTATTTATTTTCTATTCTATTCTATTTCTTATTTTCTATTCTATTCTATTCTATTCTATTCTATTCTATTCTATTCTATTTATTTATTTTCTATTCTATTCTATTCTATTCTATTCTATTTCTTATTTTCTATTCTATTCTATTTATTTATTTTCTATTCTATTCTATTCTATTTCTTATTTTCTATTCTATTCTATTCTCAAGAGCACCTATCCCTCGCTTGCTGCTTCCCCTCTTCCCGGAGACCCCGGGAATCCATCCACCTTGCATCCAGGGGGCCGGTGGGGACGAGACCCCCCAACCAGGGCTGACCCAGCCGGGGCTAAGCAGCCGTGCACCCAAGGCTGGGTGCTGCAAACTGCACGGCACGGGTGTGTGCGTGTCCTATGTGTGTGTGTGTGTGTGCGTGCGTGGAAAGAGAGGCGAGGGTCCGCGCGGGAGAGCCGCCCCCGCCGAGCCTTCCTCCCTCCGCGCCCCCTCCCTCCGCGCCAACCGCCGCCGCCGCTCGCTCGCTCGCTCTTCCCTTCCAACCGCCGCGCCCCCTCCCGCCGCAGTTTTCCCCCCAAGGTTTCTCTCTTGCGCATTCGGGCCTCATTTGCCTCCGCCCGCCCCCCGCGCGCCGCCATTGGCCGGCGCCGGCCGAGCCCGCGCGGGGACTGGGGGGCGGCGCTGTCGCTCCGCGCCCGCCGCCCGCCGCGCAGCTGGAGCTTCAAAGCCTCGCCGCCGCCGCCGATTCTCCCCTCCCGAGAGCAGCGCGG
>NW_015387855.1:138262-149729 GCF_001527695.2 Protobothrops mucrosquamatus
GGGGGGGGGGCACAATATCATCACAGGGGATCCCCCAGGACTTGAAATGTGATTCTTGAGTCAAGTCTTGGTGGTCCGTGGCCACAAAAGGTTTTTAAAGGGGGTCCGTGGTGAAGAGAAGGTTGAGAACCCCCGTTAGATTCTATTCTATTTTTATTTTTCTTATTTCTGTATCGTGTGGTTAATATTATTTGGCCTCTATGCGTGTCGCATCTGTCTAGGTCTAGGCAGCCAGATCGTATGCTTTATTGCTAAGGAGCATTTGGGGTTCTCAATTTCACCTGTGGCCTTTCTAGGCAGGGTTTTGATTATTTATTTTTATTTTTAAAATGTGATGCATCTTGCTGCCCATTTTACACAAGTGACTCTGGATTCTCGATTTGTGCCTGGAGCTGTATAATATTTGCAGTGCAGACTTTGTAGATTTCAATTTGAAGTTTGGGCAGGCAAGGCGTGTTGGTTAACCCACTTGGCTTGGTGGGCTTCTGTAGAAAGTGGCAGTGCTGCTGGCTTAACCAATGTCTCACTTAGCAACACAAATTTTGGACTCAATTGTGGTCATAAGTCAAAGATTGCCTATATTGCTAAGGAGCATTTGGGGCCTGTCAATTTCATCTGTGGCCTCTTTATGAGGCTTTCCTTTTCTTTCTTTCTTTCTTTCTTTCTTTCTTTCTTTCTTTCTTTCTTTCTTTCTTTCTTTCTTTCTTTCTTTCTTTCTTTCTTTCTTTCTTTCAGTATGTTTAATATTTATATAGCCCTCTATTTCCTACAAGTGGTTCTGGGAAGGCTTAGCAAGTTGATCTATTTATGTCTGCACCTGTGTAATGTTTGTAATGCAGACTTTCGAGATTTCTGTTTATAAAGTCTGGGTAGGTCTGGCATGTTGGCAACTAACTCCCTCTTGCCCGGTGGGCTTCTGCAGAAAGTGGCATTGTTTGTTTGTGTGTTTCTTTGATTTGTGCAGCTCCCCATTTCATCCCAGTGGGTGGTTCCCAAGAAGTATTCATACGATTATTTTCTTTCCCTCTGTTATCTTCATTTCATCTGTCTAGGCAGCAAGGTAGTCCAGAGTCCAATGATTTACAAAGGATTGTATACATTTACATATGTTTACACGTATTGGTATAATATTTGCCAGGCATACTTTCTAGGGTTGTGTTTAAAGTTTGCGTGGCCGGGGCCCGTGGATATATCTGTGTGTCATCTTTGCAAACACCAATGTAAAATAAACCAGCAAGAAATGTAGCCCCCATTTCCTTTATTAATAACAAGCCTTTCTAGATTGTTAATATCGCATGTGGCTTTTGCGTGCCCTGTTTTATTTATTTATTTTGGGGATTTACACAGCTGCCCATTTCACACAAGCGGCTGTGGCTGCCTCACAAGGATTCTAGACTTGTGCGCATAGAACAATATAATACATAACAAGCAAGCATTGCAGCACAGTTTCCCCAATATTATTATTATATCTCTATAAAATATATAAGCAAGGCTGGTTCTGTAGTCTACATCTCCCATAAGAGGTTCTGGCTTCACAACATCAAATGTGGCCTTTACATCTGCTAGGGTATATGCCTGTGTGGATGCCATGTTTATAACACACGTTTTACAGATGCTTTTGTGCCTTTCTTTGTTGTGTGCGCTTCATCTATATATAGAACTCTGTAATATATACAGAAAAAGGTTTGCAGCACACATCTTTTTTCTAATTAGCATTTCTGGTTTGTCAATACCATGCACTGCTTTTATAGGCAGTATTATGTATTTGTCTGTGTAATATGGTGCAGGCTTTTATAGGCTTGTGTGGTGAATTTTTTGCCTTTCTCTTTTATGTGCATGTAGCACTATTATACATACAAGCAAGGTTTGTGGCACGTGCTTCAGATATTTCCAATTAGTGTCTCCGACTTGTCAGTGTGTTGAGCTGCACAGGAAATCCTCAGCTTACTGACCACAGTGGAGCAGAGTTTAGCTAGACATAACAATGCCGTAGCTAGCGTGAGAACCAAGGTTATTGAAATAAGAGGTGATAAGAATTGGCGGCTGGAGAACTGGAGGGAAAGCCTGCATTTCAAACTAATTGGAGAATGTGATTTATGACTGTTAATTGGAGGAGGGAATTGTGCCTTGATACTATGTGCTCAGGGGAGGGGAATTCAGATTTTGGCTTCGACTGTGTTAGTGCCCACGCTATGCTTCTCCAATAAAGATTATCGAAGTCCTTTGAAGAGTTTCATCTGTCGGAACCATGACTCTTACATTAGTAACACGGTTGTTAAATGGTTTCCCCCATTGACTTTGCTTGTCGGACGGTCACCAGTTCTAGTCCTGCCTTAGACATGACAGCTGGCTGGGTGACTTTGGGCCAATCGCCCAGAGATTGTGAGTTCTAGTCCCGCCTTAAGTATGAAAGCCAGCTGGATGACTTTCGGCCAGTCCCTCTGTCTCAGCCCGGCCCACCTCACAGGGTGGTTGTGAGGAAAACAGGAAAGGAAGGCGTATTGGATATGTTCCCTGCCTTGAGTTATTTGTAAAAATAATAAAGGCGGAATACGTTACAGATAAACAGATTAGATCATAATATATTAAAAGTGAGTAGGCCACACCTCATCATCTGTCCATCCCAATGAGCCCATTTGCCTCCTGTGAACTTTATAGCTAAATTGCTTATTATACACATCCTTGGTGTCCTTTAACTCCATCTCGGTGGAAAAATACCCATTATTTGTATCTTTTTTGTATTTCCATGGCTATAAAAAGAGCACCAAGTCAGTTTTCATCTATTTTATTCACCGGATGCATGGATTTGCATTTTCTTATTTGGTTTCTGACATGAGTCTCTGCACAAGGCAGGATTGTTATTTCTGCAAAATGTTTGCCCGTCAGTCATCTTGACTGATACTTTAACTTTGTATCATTCCCTTGAGTAATAGCAATACTATGTTTCAGCTATTGTTTTCAAGAAGTTTGGGAACAATCTAGAGACAAACATAGGAAACAAAAACACAAGATATTTGTTAGGGGGACCGACAACCTCTTAAAGTGTCAGCTTGAATTCTTTGCGTAGAGCCCATGAGCTCTCTGCTGTTGTACTTATATTTTTATTCCCCCTTTCAAGAGTGAAAAATGTATATGCTGATTAGCGGCATATACGTAACAGAGGCATAGAATCAAAGTCACGTGAAGTATTAGTACCGCTTTATAAAGCCTTAGTAAGACCCCCACCTGGAATCCTGCATCGAGTTTTGAACACCACATTACAAAACAGATGTTGAGATTTTGGAAAAAGTGCAGAGAAGAGCAGCTAAGATAATTAAAGGCCTGGAGATTAAACCATATAAAGAACGGTTGCAGAATTTGGGAATGGCCAGTCTAGAGAAAAGAAAGACTAGGGGGGACATGATAGCAATATTCCAATATTTGAGGGGCTGCCACAAAGACGAGGAGGTCAAATTATT
Source organism: Protobothrops mucrosquamatus (assembly GCF_001527695.2). Lineage (NCBI taxonomy): Eukaryota > Metazoa > Chordata > Lepidosauria > Squamata > Viperidae > Protobothrops > Protobothrops mucrosquamatus. Next base: position 141,721 of record NW_015387855.1, read on the forward strand.
CTCCAAAGCACCTGAAGGTAGAACAAGAAACAACGGATGGAAATCAATTAAGGGGAGAGCCAGTCTAGAACTGAGGAGGAATTTCTTGACAATGAGTACAATTAACCAGTGGAACCACTTGCCACCAGAGCTTTAATTATGCTTATTCTTAAGAGACCCAATTGGATGAATTTGTAATGGAAAGTGCACTTTCCAGCGTGCTAGAATTCCAATTCAGAACATCCTGAATTCGACTCATCCAAATATCTCTCTTACCTTATTATTTGCAAAGCATCTTGGAATCAGTTCAGGACAATCATTTTATATTTCGAATAAAAAAATAATTAAAAAAAGCAATGGGAGGCAGGGTGTGATAACACATTTAGTTCCAGTGCTTGTTTACCAGAAAGACTGCCTAAGTATAGTTTGGAAGGGAGCCTTTAATTTAGGGTTTTGTCAATTGCGTGTTTTTAAGTTGAATGCTTAGCAGTTTGCAGCAGTGGAGGGTCTCTGCATTTAGTAGGATGTGTGTGTATTATTTGGGATGCCTGAAATAGCACCAGTAGGAGTTACACTGCAGAGGTTCAAATAATCACAACCAGCATTTTGAAATGTGTGTATGCATGAATGTATTGAAGGATTATGTGGTCTCCTGAGATGGGAGGGAGGGAGGAAGAAAGGAAGGAATAAAGGAAGGGAGGGAGGGAAGAAGAAAGGAAGAAAAGAAGGAAGGAAGGAAGGAAGGAAGGAAGGAAGGAAGGAAAGAAGGAAGGAGAAAAATAGAAAATATCCAGGGAGGGAAGGAAGGAAGGAAGGAAGGAAGGAAGGAAGGAAGGAAGGAAGGAAATGGGAAGAAGAGGGAGGAAGAAAATGTACATATACTAGTAGGCTTTGACATGTGAAAGAATGGTTGATGTTTGTTGACAAGGCACCTATTTTATAAATGGGGATATTTTATGAATATGAATATCATTATGAATTAATAGTTGTGAATTCAAGGGTGCCAAAACAAGGTGGGGACGCTGAACATTGTAGATTTTTGCCTGTGTTTGTTCTTCCTGTTGTGAGGCAGTGGAATAATGTCAAGATTATCTTTCTTTGAATATAGAGTATGCTAACTAGAGGAATTGGAGCTGTAAATTTAATACTGAGGCGACTGTGGTTTGTAAAATAAATTGCCTGCCATGTTGAAGATAAGCTTCTTGGTTTGAGTCTGATTGGAGGGGCGGGGGAAAAGGTCCCACATTTGTGTTTTCAGGGTAATGTCTAATATCAAAACAAAACGATGAGTAACCATCACTCATATTACAGAGCGATTGTGCTATTATACGCTTTGTGTTTGGTTCTGGAGAACTGAGCCCATGAAAAGCTAATTATACAGAGAGGGCTCCATGTTGCAAAGATTCTATATTGTGAAATATGAGTACTATCTGTGGAGGCTCACGGTCTGCAGAGCGGGCAAATAAAACAACATGTTTTAACACGATAAATTTTGCAACGGGCCAATGTTATCTTGTGTAAAGGAGCACCTAAAATACAATAGATCCTAGAACTGCCGAAATCTGTCGTTGGTAAGCAAATATCCGTAAGGCTGAAATTTGAGATAAGCTCCCTTGCAGCTGAGTTCATTGACTTGGAAATCACCAAGGGATTTCGCTTAAGTTTTTTCTCAAATAGAGTCAGGACTGCTGTGAGTTAAAACTGGCTTTAAATCGACAGAAATCTACTCCTTGGAAAATTCCAATGAGGAATTGAGGAGAGTCGTTTAATTGTGTTTAGAACCAGAATATAGGAAAGCTCCGTACGACAACAGTGTTATTTCTTTTGCAGGGGGCTTGTTAAGTTAAACAACGTGCAGGTAGTCCCTGACTTACGACAGTTCATTTAGTGACCATTCACAACGGCACTTGTGAGCTTTTTTTCACACTTAACGATCGTTGCAGCATCCTCCTGGTCATGTGATCAAAATTCGGACGATTGTCAACAGGCATGTACTTCTGTCGGTTGCGCTGTCCTGGGGTGGTGGTGTCATGTGATCCCCTTTTGCTAAGTCGAGGACTACCTGGACTGCAAATGTTGGTGGTTTCAACTCTTCCCTTCCTTTACTATTGACATTCTCAGAGCTCCGGGTGCTACCCTAGCTATAATAATAATAATAAAAGGAGATATTGATCATAAAGGCTCTTCCTTATGGGATCAATACTTCAAATAGAGCCATTCAAAGTAGTTAGATAGATGATGCTATCCCTCTGGGTAATATAAATGTAAATTAATTGTCATTTAGGGCCATACGTTAGTACACACGTGAGTATTGTAGCTACCGTTAATCAGCTGCAAAGTACACCAAGAATGGGTTAAACAGATCCAGACATACTTGGCTGAAATTGGTTACTAAACCCGCCTGGGTGTTTGGCACCCAGTCACCAATGGATGACCTTGGGGGAGAGAAAGAAGGTCCCACCTGGAATCACATGACCCCGGGACACAGCAGCGGTCATAAGTATGAACCAGTGGCCAAGCACCTGAGCGTGGGAATGCTGCACGGGCCGTAAGCGTGAAAAACAGCGATAAGTCCCTTTTTTTCCAGTGCCGTCGTAACTTTGAACAATCGCCTGTCTGTGAAGGGAGTCTCAACCCTCTCACTCTTCCCCTGAAGATTAAAAATAGGGTAAAGGGAATAAATTGAAATGCACTGAATGTAACATTTTCATAGCTCTGGTTCCCCCCAAAAACCCCAGATGTCTGCAGATCAGGCGTTTCATTTCGGCTCGGCTAAATAGGAAGATTAGAGTGGATTATTTGAAACCTTTACGCCAGTAAACCATTATTTGGGCACCTGCGCAGCTCAGAAAAGGAGAAACCACATTTCAGCAGCTCGTGGCTTGGACGAACTCCACTTTTTTAGCAGCTGCTCCAACGGTGCTATTCATAGAGAGCTGCTGACACGGGCTGTTGCTATAAATCTGGATTTTTCAAGCTGCGGCCGGCGGGCCTGAGGTTGCATTTTTAAAGGGGAAAACGCCATACATCAACACCATCCTATTACCCCGGCCTTAATAATTCCTCAGAAAGCCATTATGAAAGCAATTGCTTTTTTTTAAATTTTTATTTGGGTGGTTTGCTACGTCATAAATTCTCGCTCGCTCTGACTACCTGGGTGTTCAAAGCCCAGGTAAGCGGCCAATTTTTCGATCTCTTCCAAACCTCCGCAAATGTTAAAAACATCAACCTCTAGCGACACCGTTACAGACTCTCTTAAACCGCTCTCTTCCCTTTGGACGATAATAGTATACCTATCCGACAATAGATATGTGGTTTGTTTAATGAGGTGGTTGCTGGCATAATGTTCTATGCCCGCCTTCTCCAGGAAAATTTCCATCGTTGCCTCTTCTCGTTCCTCGGTTTGTAAATCTAGGCGAAGATGGGCTTCTAGGTAGGCCATGATCTCACCCTTGCCTACCAACTCTGTGAAGGCAGAACTAACATTTGGACCGTCGGATTCTGAATCTGCGGTCTTCCCGTCAAGCTGTTGATCCTGGTGGTTGGGGAGAGATCCCAGCTCTACTGGATTTGGTTTGGATGACTTCCTACAGACATGAGGAGGGTCCTGATGGACAAGGCTGGTCATCTCCTGGCATAAAGGTTCTGGATTGGCAACTTTTCCCTGGCTTTGTTCCTCAAGATTTCCTTGGGTTTCTTTCTTCTGAGATTCTACTATAAGAAACCATTCTTGGTCCCTTCGACTTAGCCATAATCCAGCCATTGCTAGATCATCCGAAGCCGTGTCGTAATAACGGTCCGTCTGAGTGACTGCCTCCACGATCTTGGCACCGACCATCAGTAGTTTAGCTATGCTGTCTTCTGTTACCCCAAATTTTTGCTTCAGCTGGACTTTGGGTACCTGGAGAGATTCCCGCCTCGCTTCCATGTTCCTGGAAAACAGCAACATTCTGAAATAAGGTTTTAATTTTTTTTTTAAGGATTGGGGTTGCTGTAGTAAGCAGCCAAGAATGAGGAGAACCAGAGGTTTAGTTTTAGGGATTTTTTTCCCTGGAATATGAATGTATATATGCATTTAAAACATTTTGTATAGCTGCCCATTGTGTGTTAATCTCTGGAAGTCTCAAAAACTAGTTGAAACGATGGGCAATGAAGGAATACAATTTCGTTCACATTTCTTGGAGTTTTTCTAGCCCTCTATGAAATTTTGGGTTTTCTTGCAGACGTTTCATTACCCACCTAGGGAACATCATCAGTGCTAGAATGGAATAAAGTTTCTGGAGAGGAGGAGGAGGAGGAGATTGGGGTCCTTTGTGCTCTCTGAGCTCAGTTGTTTTCTTGCAGATGTTTCATTACCCAACTAGGGAACATCATCAGTGATATATGAAAGGGAATTAGGCTTTAATTAAGCCTGCTAAGGAAACAACTGTTTATGTTTCTGATAGGGTTATGTTTTTTTTAAAAATGAGAAATCCATAAAAGTACTTGCCAATGGCTACCGTCTTTCCCAAAACTGACATGCTTCTTTTGCCAGGCAAATTATAAAGTTTAGTGATGCTACCTTCATAGGAACAGTTTCTAAACATGTGAAAAGGAAGACAGCCAGCCGAGTGAAAAATGTTGGGCAGATGGATCTTCCAGACACTGAGAAGACAAGCAAACTTTGGAGGCCTTAACAAAACTAGATAAGATACAGGACTTTATTTAGATTGGCTTTGCTAAATATACATTGGCATATTCCTTCAAGTGAGAAGGACTTGTTGAGTGGGCTATAAAGATCAGCCATCAAACCAAGAAACCTTTCATAAAAAATGTGATATCTGGTTGTTAGAAAAGCTAATTCTTCTTTATAAACATTGAGAAACAAAGTACATAACTGACTAATTTTTACGGCATGTTATGTCCTGGTTATTTTGTGGCTATTCTTCCTGTTCTTGTTGGCCTTTATTTTATAAGGTATTTATTTTATAAATAAACACATTTATGAACAACTTCATTTAGCTGTTGGGAGGATTTTCCTATTATTAAGATGTGGGGCTAAATTTATTTTACATGTCATTTATTTTGAAATTAGAGTTGTTGAGAAGCGAACGGAGAAGATTTTGACCCAGACTTTCAGTTGAGATGTTTACTCTTCTGACTTTAATGCTTGCAATCATTATACAGGCAGTCCTCGACTTCCCATTTCAATAAATATATGAACAAATGGTTTTAAAATCACCTTACCTTGTCTCTCTTCCCAAGGTTCAAGAAGGCAGAGATCTTTAGAACAACCTTTCGTAATTGTTATTTTTCTTTCCCTAATTCGGTTTTGTAACTTTCCTGGCTAATGGTCTCCTTCAAAGCAACGTCCGTGTGTGCCTCGCTTTGTTTATCATGAATGACTGCTTTGAATGACCATGACAACAATGGATGTAGCAACAGCTTGTAACTACTATTCGTAGAAAAGTCATGGGCGATTGAGGTTCTGCAAAGAGCTTTAAGCCTTCCATAGTTTACGGTAACCATGCCTTGCTCAATCTGGATGTCACAACAAACTAAAGCATGCAGAGCCGAACTATTGATTCTTTCGAGTTTCAGAACAGTCTGTATTTAATTCCGGCGTTTCGAGCCTACGTCTCCATAAATATGCCGCTCTCCCTCAGCGTTATTCCCAACCGATCTGAAGATTGCGAAGAATTCACCCAGGATTCAGGATAGTTATTTTTCTGGCGGAATGTCTGGTAAATAGCTCGGCTCAATTCTTAACAGATAAATTGGGAAACGCTGCTAATTTATAAGAAAAATTAACGTGCGTTCAGTGTTCACCTCCACAGACCTTGCAATGTGGTTAGCTAAAAATGTATTAAGGGAACAAACTTGATGTTCTATTTATTTATTTTTTTAGAAAAATCTCCAACCAGGATTGCCTTTTCTTTTTTTTTTTCCTATGACTATTCAGCAACTTCATAAACAGACGATGGTTGGTAATGTGTTTCTGGCTTGGATTGCTGCAGTTAATGATTGTGAGGATTGATTTGCAAATTATCAATTGTTTACTAAGTAGTCAAGGAGATGGGAACCTTAAGGCAGGAAATTTGATCCCGGCTATCGTCCGGTTTTTAGCAAATTAATCATTTGGTTGGAAAATTTAGTTAAACGCTCTCCTATTACAGACGATATTGGGTTAGGCGGTTCTAAGGTGGGAAAACCTAGGCCAGGTGTAGCAACAGTTTGATTCCCTATCAAATGAGCCTTTAATTAATGTGCTGTGGAATTAATTTAAAAGGATGGGTACATGGTTTCTATGTGTGCGCCTTTGAACTGGTTCGGAAAGGGTCGTCCTTCAATTAGAACATAGAATAACAAAGAGTTGGAAGGGACCTTGGAGGTCTTCTAGTCCAACCCCCTGCTCAAATGGACCCTATACCATTTCAGACAGGTGGCTCTCCAGTCTCCTTTTGAAAAAACTCCAATGATGGAGCACCCACAACTTCAAGAGGCAAGCTATTCCATCAGTTTATTGCTCTCACCATTAGGAGATTCCTCCTTAGTTCTAGGTTGCTTCTCTCCTTGGTTAGTTTCCATCCGTTGCTTCTTGTCCTGCCTTCTGGTGCTTTGGAAAATAGGTTGACCCCCTCTTCTTTGTAGGAGCCCCTCAAATATTGAAAGACTGCTATCAGGTCTCCCCTAGTCCTTCTTTTCATTAGACTGGACATACCCAATTCCTGTCTCCGTTCCTTGTATGTTTTAGCCTCCAGACCCCTTGTTGATCTTCTCTGTGCTTTTTCCAAAGTCTCAACATCTTTTTTATTGAGACTCTAGAAAGAGTGCAGAGAAGAGCAATAAGGATGATTAAGGGGCTGGAGGCCAAAGCATACAAAGAACGCTTGCAGGCATTGGGTATACATCCCAAATTCCCTAGGTCTTGCTCATGTAAGTCCAAATTAAAGAGTAGCGCAGTTAAAGAAAAAAGATGCCTCTTTTCTTTCATTCCAAGACTCAAAAGCATCCAAATGGGCCACCATTAAATGTGATTGACTCCTTGTCACTGAATCCATTTTTAATACCCAGTAATAGGCGCACAGTTCTCATAAATTCAGTTTCCAGGAAACCGATGGATCGGGGGAAAAGTTAACTAAGCTTAATAATCAACCGCCTTTATGGTTTGCGCACTCCACTTCAGATTAAAAGCAAATAAATAAAAGGCACGTCATTTAAATCAATTTTTCTACGTGGCTGCTAAGAAGCTGAAAAAAGATGCAATTTATCTTCCAGCTTTGGAATATATTTGGAAAAAGGGGGGAAAAAAATAAGGAATGGGCATATATCCCTTAGAGGGACAATAATCTGCTTTTGTCTCTAAATTCTGAAAACAAGTGGAAGAATTTTGCAATAGTGTTTCCGGTGTTGATTCCGTAAGACGTAAACAAGCGTAAAACTCACATGCTGCTCCTTGTACACACACAAAGTTTGGAGCAAAAAAAGCTGATTACACAAGACCTTCAAAGAATTTCGTAGATAGTTGCGCGGGTCCAGGGCGTAGCGGTTTGAAATGTGTTTGTGAGTATGTGCGTCTGTTTTCATGTCTTGGTTCTAGGGGAAGTGAGAGTTAGGACCTTTAATTAATACAGGCAGTCCCCTACTTGCAACAGTTTGTTTAGTGACTGTTCAAAGTGACTTAGGACCAGTTTTTCACACTTACAACCGTCGCAGCATCCCCGTGGTCATGAGTTCAAAATTCGGACACTTGGCAACTGACTAATATTTATGACGGTTGCAGCGTCCCAGGGTCATGTGATCCCTTTTGGCGTCCTGCTGATGAGCAAAGTCAGCTCAACTGTGGTTGTAAATTGAGGACCACTGGTAACCGAAGAAGCTATTAGCCCAAATCTAGGCAAATATCTTTTTTTCCTTCCCCCCCACTGAAGTGAATATTATTCGGTCTGCCTTTGAGAATTAAGAAGGAAGTTATTTGAATTTGACCACAGATTGGCTTGTGATGGTAGGTATATACGATAGATAAGCTCTTTGTAGGGTGTCAGTTTGCT
>NW_015387855.1:149845-154104 GCF_001527695.2 Protobothrops mucrosquamatus
ATTGAGGACCACTGGTAACCGAAGAAGCTATTAGCCCAAATCTAGGCAAATATCTTTTTTTCCTTCCCCCCCACTGAAGTGAATATTATTCGGTCTGCCTTTGAGAATTAAGAAGGAAGTTATTTGAATTTGACCACAGATTGGCTTGTGATGGTAGGTATATACGATAGATAAGCTCTTTGTAGGGTGTCAGTTTGCTTAAATATATAAGAAATGTTACAGCCGCCATGTTCTTTCTACAAATATGTCTGATTTTTCTTTAAAGAGCCAGGTTTTTTTTAGAAAAACACACACAAGCCATGCATACAATAGTTTATGGCACGTACAATGGTTTACAGAGTATTTTAGGGACAAACAGATATCTGTCCTCTAGGGAGCTCACAATGGATGTTGTTGTCTTTTCAGTGCCATTTATAAGTGCCTGCCTGTCTCCAAAAACCCTACATAGTAGTATTGTTATCCTAGATATTCAGGGGAAGAAAAAAAAAAACCTCTTCTAAGTCGTTTTCCTCTTTTAGTGCCAATAGACAGCAAAATTTTCCTTGCAAGTGATTTATTAAAGATAGAGGTTCAGCAATAATCAGTTATGTTAATTTTGTATCTGGAATTTACTTAATAAATCTGTGCTTCAGGCCAAGTGTTATTACTGATTTCTGCCTACGACCCAAAGAGAACAGAATAGAAATTCTTTATTGGCCAAGTGTGATTGGACACACAAGGAATTTGTCTCTGGTGCAGAAGCTCTCACTGTACAGAATAGAATAGAATAGAATAGAATAGAATAGAATAGAATAGAATAGAATAGAATAGAATAGAATAGAACAATAATTTATGATCACAAAGCTGGAACTTATGAAAAACTCTCTTTCAACTGTTCTTCTGCCTCTAAGCAAGAGAAAAATGACAGCTCTGTGTTGCCTCTTAATTGTCTTTTTCAGAAAAACCACTTCTGAGAGATGCGCTCCAATGTCTCACTGGCGTTTAATTGCCTGTACTTAAAACTCAGAAGAAAAATTCATTATGGGTAAGTTTGATTTATCCTGAACGGGAGGAGGAAAGATTTATGGATGGGACAAAATCATATAGGGAAGGATTGGAATCTGACTGAAATAAAGAAATAGTCCTTGACTTATAACGTATGGTTTAGTGACTGTTCAAAGTTACAACAACACAGAAATTTTGTGCTCCAAAAGTCAAGCACTTACCTGTATCAATATCTGAAATATTTGAATAATATTTGTACCTTTTCATATGGGGATCTATATTTTTACATTAATCGCTTTAGAAAATCTACAGATGGAGAGCCTTCACAACATAGAAGAAAGAAGAATAATTTCAAATTTCGTTCTTCTACGGGTCATTATTAGTGACCTTTTTTTTGTCAGAAAACCTAATTAAAATTTTGCTCCCAGTGTTTGACCTCGAAGAATAGGGCGTGTTACGTTCATTTTTTTTTCTGTTTTACACATCATGAAAGTCACAATATTTCTCGTAGAGTGGATTCAGTGAGGTAGGGACGATATGAACTGTCAAGTTCATCAAATGATTTTTGCATTTTCTGTTCGCTAGATGGCACTGCTGAATAGGTTGTGAGTCTAGGAAGACGCTGGTACTTTGTAGTAATCTTGTAAAAGGTGGCAAGGATTTGTAAAAACAGACTGGAATTGATCGACTGGATCAAGAAATGGAAAATGTATGTCTCAAATATTCTACTCTTACTCACGGGGTTGGACTAGAAGACCTCCAAGGTCCCTTCCAACTCTATTACTATTATTACTATTATTATTATTACTATTATTATTATTATTATTATTATTATTATTACTATTATTATTATTATTATCTTTTATTCATTAAACATGAACCTCAGTCAACTGAACATTCAAATTGGCTGGAATGTTCAGTTGACTGAGGTTCATGTCTAATGAATAAAAGATAATAATAGTAATAGTAATAGAGTTGGAAGGGACTTTGGAGGTTTTCTAGTCCAACCACCTGCTCAGGCAGGTAACCCTATTACTATTACTATTATTATTATTGTTGTTGTTATTCTCTGGGACTTGAGTGAACAAAAGTTAACACAAACCTGGGGGAACTGATAGAATCCCAGAATTCCTTCCAGTTTGGTAATTATTTGGCAAGCCTTCTGTTTGAACAAACTTCTTTAAAGAAGAAAGAAAAGAGACAAGATTTGCGTTATGTCGACATTTTCTTTTACCCCCAGATTTATTTTATTTATTATTTTTTTTTGAAGAGAAAGACTGATTTAATCTGGTATCTCGTCAAGGTTTCTCTGCGCATAGAATCCTGCCCTGAAAACAATTGCTTTATCAGGGCATTTTTCAAAGAAGGCTTACCCAACAATCCAAAAGAAGGCCGTTTTTCAAACAATATCAATTTCGAAGGTTGCGTGACTAGATAAGGCGGAATTTCCAGCGGATTCTTGCGACTCTCCAGGAGTGGAGCACTTAAAAACCTTTCTGATGAAACGTTAGGGGAAAAAATTGTTTGTTCTTTTGCAAACTGGTGCAAAAGTCATTAAGGTCCTCTTTGTACTTCCTGGGTTAATTTTATCTTTGGAAGCTCCAACTGAAGCTGGATGGGTAGCAAGGTTGCATATGGAATTTTCTTTTGCGTTCATGGGATGCCCTGTTTTTGAGCCCTCATGCACCAAAACAAAAAAGCAAAACAAAAAAAAAACCCAGAAGGAGAAAGCAGACAGAGAGGAGCCGAAGGAATACTTAGTAAAGTGGTGATAGAAAATCCACATTTTAAAGTTTTTTTCCATCCTTCCGCTAAGCCAACTTCAACATATTTTCATATGTATAGTTGGACCTTCCGTGCTGTCTCCACCATCTCATCAATACGCACATCCCAAAAAATAACCATCTATATGGCCCTTTGCTCTGCCAGCTTCATCTCATCTGAAGAAGGTCTTGGGCAGAGAAGAGCAACAAAGATGATTAGGGGACTGGAGGCTAAAATAGCTGCTGGAATTGGGTATGTCTAGTTTAATGAAAAAGGACCAGGGGTGACATGATAGCAGTCTTCCAGCATTTGAGGGGCTGCCATAAAAAAGAGGGGGTCAAGCTATTCTCCAAAGCACCTGAAGGCAGGACAAGAAGCAACGGATGGAAATTGATCAAAGATAGGAGTAACCTGGAACTAATTGTTCCTGACAGAACAATTAACCAGTGGAACGACTGGCCTCCAGAAGTTGTGGGTGCTCCATCCCTGGAGGTTTTTAAGAAGAGGCTGGTCAGCAGTGATATAAAGACTCCTGTCTTGGGCAGGGGGTTGGACTAGAAGACCTCCAATGTCCCTTATTCTGTTATTCTGCTAATTATTGTTATAATGGACTTTCTAAAGCCAGCGTCTTCTCATCCTTGCAGCAGTTCTCCCTTCAACCTATAACATCAGCAGTGGTGGCTGAACTGAAGCTCTTGTGTTCCAAGAGGAGAATGTATAAAAGAAATGGCCTCATGGCCAACGTGACCGTGACCTCCGCCACTCCAGAGGTACCGTTTCCATTCCAACTCAAAACAAACCACAGTTTAGTTGGGCATCTCCAGGAGACGTTCTGCTGTTTAATTTCCTCAAGGTGGTTTAAGAAGCAGCGCTACCCACACAACGATGAAATTTGTAAACTTAAAACGGTCTTTAATAGGCCAATCTCAGATTTGGGTGGGAAACATCTCCCATCTTCCCCGGCAAAGGCATGTGCAGTCCTTGATGCTCTCTGAGCTTGGTGGATTTATTGCAGACCTGTCCTTACCAACCTAGGTCAGTGCTAGTAGGGAGTGCAAAGTGCCTACTACACGGATGATGTTACCTAGTTTGGTAATGAAACGTCAGAGAGCACCAAGGGCCCCACAGTTACAATTCCTTAAAGTTGAGAATAGGTTGTTTAACTAAAATAAAAATTAGGGACGAGAAGGATTTAACCTCCTGATTTAGCCAAATCTCAGCCATGTTCCTGAAGTGATGGGTCTGATCCTCTATAATAGTTTCCTTGATGGTTCACTATTTAATGTCTTCTGCAATGAAGAATAGATTTTTTTCCCACCTACTTAGAATATTTCCTCCTAAGTTGAACAGGATCTATCCAAGGGCGAAGAAAGGGATTTCCTGCCTTCTCAAGCCCTGTCAAAAAGGCTTTTTCGGTGACAGATTTAAAGGCCAAATTGCAAACACTTTTCAGATTAGCTAACTAACAGAACCACACAGCTGTGAAACAATTCCAGATGTTGCGGGGGGGG
>NW_015387855.1:154672-172375 GCF_001527695.2 Protobothrops mucrosquamatus
TCCTCCTCCTCCTCCTCCTCCTCCTCCTCCTCCTATTCCTGCTGATAGTTAAGATCATATGGTGTCCAGTCTTTTAGGCCACAAATTAGGTTAGGAAATCTCTACTGTTGTCTTTACACACTCAAGTCATAGCAATTAACATCTAATGCCTTGCAGATGGAAATAATTCGCTGGGCTCATTTTCTCAAGACAGAGAAATTCTTCACATGTTTGTTCAAAAATAGATGCTGTTTGCACATCAGCAGTTCAAAGATAAAAAGTTCCTGGGACTGCAGGCTGGGTCTGGCTTGAACATCAGTTTTAAATCTCTTGGTTTCAAAACAGGGCAGAATTATTCTGCATACATATTCAGGCCATTATGGTTTCTTTCCAATCTGTTTCACTGGGTGATTTTTCAGACAATACATTTAAATAGCCGGGATTTTTTTTCTTTTTCTTGATGCGATGGCGTTTCTCCAACTAGAACTAGAAGACTGAATTGCTTCTGGGCTGGTTGGACACTGTGCCATCTGAAGGAGACCTGATTTTTAAAGCACAGCTTCTCCTTAGTCAACCTGTCTAGGATTGCAACCTTGCTTTTTAAACATGTCTAGTAAAATTTGCACCTAGCACCATCCAATTCTTCTGCCCTTATTTAATAGGACTGCTGTAAATAGATTATTTTTTCCTCCACCCATTTGCATTGTTAGTGCTTAAATAATCACGTTATCCCTGATATTTTCGATCAAACTCCTTAAGCCTGAACATAATTTGTCAGCAACTCTGTGGATTTTCTTCTCCTGCCATGGAGAGAAATTGCACAGAACAGATTATGGGATTAGCTCCAGCTCCATTTTCTAACCTTTGAGAGCAGATACCTCTAGCAGTGAGCTGAGATTCCTTTATACGTGAGGAAAAAAGTCTCGTGGTTGGAAACAGGAGCAGATAAATTGTGTTCCTGTTCGGTTCACTGCTAAGCCTCATAACCAAGAGATGTTATGGAAGGCAATTTTGTTGCTCTCTTTCTCCTCGTTGGATCTCAACCTCTCCTCAATGCTTTGACTTGGATCCCTGCACAGGGAGGAACATTGGATTCAGTTCCCTTAATAACCCCTTCCAATTATATGCATTTTTGCATTTTGAGCTTAAAGAGCAAAAGCTTCAAGAGGGTCATCGCTACGGAAAATCTTCCTAGTATATATATATATATATATATATATATACTGTAAGATGGGCAGGAAACGAATATATGAAAATTAAAATAAATAAAGCCAGCCATTCATGCCTTTCTCTCCCCCTCCCCCTTTCTAGGGCAGTAGCAGTTCTGACTCTCTGGAAGGACGGAGTTCAGATTATGCTCATAAAAGCTACGATGCGGTGGTGTTTGACGTGCTAAAAGTAACTCCAGAGGAGTTTGCGGTAAGTAAAACGGCCGCTTTTTGATGTGTACCAAATAGTAGTAGCCGTAGTGGCCAAAATAAGTTCCCATTCAGTGGTTAAGGGAATCACTGCAGTTGGTTGTAAAAATGGAGCAAAACTCACGTAGAAACAGAAACAGAAGCTCAATTATGGTCCTAAGTCAATGGAATGGAATGGAATGGAATGGAATGGAATGGAATGGAATGGAATGGAATAGAATAGAATAGAATAGAATAGAATAGAATAGAATAGAATAGAATAGAAAGATAGAGAAGAATGGAATGGAATGGAATAGAATAGAAAGATAGAGAAGAATGGAATGGAATGGGAATGGAATGGAATAGAATAATGAATAGAGATGGAAGGGACCTTGGAGGTCTTCTAGCCCAGCCCCCTGCTCAAAGGGAGTTGAGGACTGCCTGTACAGAGTTCCAAAAATATCGTAATAATTCCTAAATTAAGTAATTTGGCATGCCCTTTGCCTCCTAAGTAGCCATAAATAAAGGGCATCATCAGCTGCATTTGAGGATAGGTGAGGAAAATCAAAATACTGACTGGTGTCAACCCAAGTACCTTATTCAGTGCATCACAACAGCCTGTGAATTTAGATACCCTGGCTGTTTTCTAGACAGGCCCAGAGCGGACTTGCCAGACTTCAGTGTTTTTCCAAAATGTATAATCGTTCTTCCTTTCATTTTTGTCACAGAGTCAGATTACGCTGATGGATATGCCAGTATTTAAAGCTATACAGCCAGAGGTACGTGCCCTTTTAACACAAAATGTTGCTATTGGTAAAGAAGAGCCCTTAGGCTCTTTATTTATTAGATTCTGATTTTTTGAAAAAGAAAGAACAGCAAAGATTTCACTCATATCCTAGCACATTATATTCTGATGGAAGAGAATATTTGTAGCTCCAGGTTGAACGGTGGGATCCTTGGTGCTCTCTAAACTTGGTGGTTTTCTTGCCGTCGTTTCATTACCCAACTAGGTAACATCATCAGTGCTGGAAGGGAGTGGGGTGTGTGGAGTTCAGGAGAAGGAGGAGAGAGAGAGAGGAGGAGGACTGTGTGGTCCTTGGTGCTCTCTGAGCTTGGTGGTTTTCTTGCAAACGTTTCATGACCCAACTAGGTAGCATCAAGATCGGTGATATCATCTGTGCTAAAAAGTAACCGGGTTTGTGGAGAGGAAGAGGAGGAGGAGGGAAGGATTATAGGGTCTGTGGTTCTCTCTGATCTTGGTGGTTTTCCTGCAGATGTTTCATGACCCAACTAGATAACATCCTCAACCTGCAAGGAAGCCACCAAGCTCAGAGAGCGCCAAGGACACCACATTATATTCTTAGGTTTCATGGAAGTCACCCTGCCTTCCATTCTTAATATCGCTGCCCTCACAAGCACTTCTCTGGGGGTGACTTTTCATAAACAGCTCCAAGAATTCCAGTTCTCTCCACGGATCCTACCTGGATGAGAACGTCTCATACCAGTTGGTGAAGGAGGGACCTTGAGGCGTTTTGTGTCAATATCCTTGGTTCTCTTCAGCGAGAAAGCTTCATAACTTCATTGGGTTTGCCTGTGACGTGAAGCATACTTCATTTCCCATGATCTCCAGCCCTGTCGTATCTCTGTCCGATTGTGTTGCGTACAGTAGCTGTGTTGACTTCACTTATAGAATTGCTGGGCTGAAGTGAGCCGGAAAGCAGATGCCACATTTATTTCAACCTTCGGTAGGAGAGCGAGGACTGCATGCCTGTCAAAACATTAGTTATTCAAGCTTCCTAAAATACGCCTTCTATAGGACCCATATGTTTGACCGCTCAACTAAAATTTGGCAGAAGACAAGGGGAAAAAGTGGCAGATGTTGTAATACACAAAGGCTGGTTTTTTTGTTTTTGTTTTTTTTAAATTCACTGAGAAATAGAAGAAATGGTTATTTTTTTCCTTTCTTTCACATTTCTGGTAAATGTAGCCAGAACATTTGATATATAATTGTTTATCTGTAGTTTAATAGGCAACATATGTACTGTGTCCCCAGACTAATTAGGCTGGGGATGATTATGTTGCTCACTTTTCCAGCTGGCTATTTTAAAACTCTGCCTTGAGTAAAAGCTCTAATCTTCTAGGGAGTATAATTCTTGAGATTGGGTTTTCTGTAGTGATAGTCTTGTTGACCAAACCATGTGATCAAGTGTCAGCTAGGTTTGCCAGGAGGAAGACTGAGATTTCTCTGAGCTGGGTTGCTTTCTTGTAGACCTTCCGTGACCCAACTAGGTAACATCATCAGTGCTAGTAGGCGATGGGGTTTTTCCTCTCTGTTTATATTTGAGTGGCTTGCTAGGATCTTTCGTTGGGCTGTTTACTATTGGCAGTTCCTTGATTGGGGTATTGTTTACTTCTTGATTGTTGGCCTGATATTAATCTTGATGTTAATCTATGCTCATCTGGGTGTTGATTGCTGGCAGGGAAATGTTCTGGTCTTTTTGTTCCTTCTTTGGCTTGCTGTTTGTCTCTTTGGCACAGGGCGTAGATACTGTTTATGTCTACATGTCTATTGATGGGCAACTGTCAGAGTGCCAGGCTTCTTTACAATTTGGAATTTGTAAAGTGTGGTGTCTACCAAAAGACTTGCTATGACTTCTTGGAAGAAGAAGCTCCTCGTTCTTGAAAGCCATGGTCTTCACATTAAGTGGTGGCGACCTAACTTTAGCTGAGAAAGAGAGAAGACATGTTCTTAAATGCTCCTGAATAAATGGCTAAGTTAAGGGAGATGACCTCAAGGTAAGCTGTGCAGAATTTATGGAGAATGTTGGGTTGCATCAGCTAAGCTTAGCCACAGAACTACTGTTGATTGAGCCGTTTCCAAGGCTTATCCTCATCTGAATCCATCTGGATTACAATTTGAGGTCCTGGTGTAGTGAAGTGGCTTAGTCCACTCAGAAGATGCTTCCAATGTGATCCTGCTTGCCATGTGTTTGGAGACATTTCCCTAGATTTTACTGTCCTCTTTAGAATAGAATAGAATAGAATAGAATAGAATAGAATAGAATAGAATAGAATAGAATAGAATAGAATAGAATAGAATAGAATAACGAGTAGAATAGAGTAGAGTAGAGTAGAGTAGAGTAGAGTAGAGTAGAGTAGAGTAGAGTAGAGTAGAGTATGGATAGAAAATAGGATAGGATAGAGAATAGAATAGAATAGAATAGAATAGAATAGAATAGAATAGAATAGAATAGAATAGAATAGAATAGCTTTTACTTTTTTTTTACTTTGCCAAGTGTGATTAGACACACAAAGAATTTGTCTCCGGTGCAGAAGCTCTCAGTGTACATGCAGTTACCCCAAAAGTAACATCTGTGTGTGTATTTAGGCACTGAGATAAAAGGACCCTTCCTCTGCTCTTATTCTTCCATTTTCCACCCACCAGCTGCAACAAAATGCCAAACATAAAAGGGAGAAGGGCTCCCGTGTTGTAGCTCAGAATTGGTTATTACTTTTCCACACGACACGCTGTCAGCAAAGGGGCAAAGACGACCGAACATCTGGCTGTGGCTAAAAAACTGAAGTATTGTCATCTTCTTGACCAACAGCCATTTTGCCACTTTCCTTCCCTTTTTCGAAGGATAAGTCAAAATCAGCAGTTTTCACTCAGGCCTTTGACATTTTCTAAGCCGACATTCCAAAGAACATAAAACTATAAAGCTGTTTGGGATGTTTTATGACTTTAATGAGTCCAATATGTGTAAACGTGAAGAGATTTCTCTTTGAACACAAGAAAGCGAACAAATTTGTCAGCGTTTAATTCCGTGAACCCACACTGACTGCGTGTTGGAGACGACCAACTGCGTAATAACGGCTCCTGATTTTTTTCCCCAGCACGAATAGATCCATTTTAACACACCTTGGTTGTGTCGTCGTTTATTCTGAAATAGATTAAGACGGAAATGTTCTAGATTAGCGGTTCTCAACCTTTTCTTCACCACGGGATCTTCTTTAAATACCTTTTGTGGCCATGGACCACCAAGGCTTAACTCAAGATTTAAATCATAACATTTCTTCAAGCCTTCACAGACACACACACACACACACACACGGTTGAGGGCCACGGGACCAGATGGTCCATTTTTAGAACCGAAAAAGGTTTTCCTAGGCTGATTCCATGGGATTTGAAGGAGACAATTTTTGCTTACATAAACTCACACATGTTATTTTAAAATAAACTAATCACCCTCATTGGAAGGAACACAATTGCTGTGATTATTCTTGGATATTTGCTGCTGTTAAAACTGTTGCATTAATCATTGGTAACTCCTGCTATTATTCACGGGAGAGTAATCAGAATAATACACTAAATCTTACTTGGAAAACATAGTCCAACTTCCAAAAAAAATAAATAAATGAGGATGAAACTTCCAAAGAGAACAACATATAGCAGAAGTAATGATCAAAATGCTGTAGAAATGTTTAATATTTCTTACTTTAATTTTATGAGTATCTTTCCACCTTATATGCCGGGAAGCATATCAATATAATACATGATTATGGTTGTTTGCGGAGTCAGCCAGATGTTTAGGCTGGATATGGCATTTTTATCAACATATTATTATTATCATCGTCATCATCCCCAGCACCATTATCTTGGGAAAACTTAGCAGCTTCCTACGTATATTCAGTAAAGCATTTTCCTGCCACTGAAGCTGAGAGTAGAATTATTACCCTGACAGTATCGTAATAAAAACTACAAATCTAATTTCTGTGTCTGTCAGAGGGTTCTCCTTATCTCTATTTCAGAATAAATAAATGTTGGCAAAAGGTAGTTTGCCACTCCGCTCTCATACGAACCCGTAGCAACGGAAAACACATCAGAAGCTTTATAGAGTGAAAAATAGCTGAATGGATTTTACAGATATTATTTCTGTTTACTTTCAGCCTGAGCGCATTCAGACCTCGGCAAATTTATTCTCATTACCCTTGTCTTGTTTAGTGAGTGTTTATATAACAGATATTACAGAGTACAAAAAAGACTACGGTGGGTTAAATAAAAATAAACTCATTTAAGTTGGTCTCCTTGTGGCAGTGAATTGCTTAACTCAGGGAGCGATAGAAGCAATAAATCTCTTTTCTGGTGAGATGTTTTCCTTACAGTAAATAAGAGGGTACACAGCAGAGGCATTGTGTGCAAACTGGGTTAGCAGCAGCATCTATCCTCAAAGCCAGCTTATTTCCAACTGAAGATCGGTTCTGATTGTAAATTATATGTCGGAGGCAGCAGAAGTAGTTGGTCCTTGGCTACCTCAACAAATGTCTGGCCAGAATGATTATACATTTTATTTGTTTCTTGATTTATAAAGCCGTCCATCTCACAGCTGTGTTTCTTGGCCATGTGAGTTTGTTCCTTTGTTCTCCACCTCTGGCTTTCAATTGTGGGTCAGAACGATTCACACAAACACATCCACGTATTCTCTCTCTTAGGTCCAGGCTGTTAATAGACATTTGGGTTCTTTGAAATAAATGGAAAAGCCCATTGTGACTCAACTTTTTAATAAGGTCGGTCAACTTAGGCTCAATCCAATCCAGAGAGGGTGTCTTTTGTGGGGTCCTTGGTGCCCTCTGAGCTTAGTGGATTTCTTGCAGATGTTTCATGACTGACCTAGGTCACATCATCAGGGCTACTATCATTGGTAGCACTGATGATGTCACCTAGTTGGGTAATGAAACGTCTACAAGAAAACCACCAAGCTCAGAGAGCACCAGGGACCCTACCACCCTCCTCCTCCTCTTCCTCTTCCTCTTCCTCCTCCTCCTCCTCCTCCTCCTCCTCCTCCTCCTCCTCCTCCTCCTCTTCCTTAACCCTACTCCATTCTAGCACTGATGATGTTACCTAGCTGGGTCATGAAACGTCTCCATGAAAACCACCAAGGTCAGAGAGCACCAAGGACCCCACAGTTCAATCCTGATCTATAAATATTCTCTTTTAAGTGTTTCTTTTCTTCTAAAAAGTGACTACAGGTTACAGGAAGCAGCCAAATGTTTTGTACACAAGTCCCATTTTGTTCGGATCCTGCAAATTCAGTGCCCTTCCTGTAGTTTGCTTTACCACTGATTCTTCGTTGTCTAATAGGGAGCTGAGCCAAAACAGAACTCGTGTCTGTATTGCAGACATAATTAAACTTAAGTGCCTTTAGCGTCACCGTTTAAATTCCACAGGATGCTGCTAAGGAATTTTTTATTTCCCTTGGTCTATCTGTTGTCTCTGACACTGTCAAATGAAAATACGTTATTTCATTGTTTGGGGTGCAATTTTTTTTATTAACACCATGCCGTTGTATTTTTTTTAAGGAACTTGCAAGCTGTGGATGGAATAAGAAAGAAAAACACATCCTTGCCCCTAATGTTGTTGCCTTTACGAGGAGATTTAATCAGGTAACAGGAATTGTGTGTTGTTTCGAAACACCGATTGAAAATAACGTGGCCCTTCCAACAAAAACCTGGTCTGTTTG
The DNA here is from genome assembly GCF_001527695.2 of Protobothrops mucrosquamatus. Lineage (NCBI taxonomy): Eukaryota > Metazoa > Chordata > Lepidosauria > Squamata > Viperidae > Protobothrops > Protobothrops mucrosquamatus. The sequence continues at coordinate 162,567 of NW_015387855.1, forward strand.
TAAGTTTTGTTTTTGTTTTGTTTTTAAAAAGAAAAAAGGAGCATCGATCCAAGGCAATTGCTGACATTCTTGTTGTCAATAAGTTGTTGGGACACTTTCTCCCTTGCTAACACAACCGTATCCGTTTGAAATTGACAGATGTAGATAACTTTTTTTAAAAGTAGAGTTTCCTGAGCCGGGCTCCAGAATTCTGCAAACTGTCCTTATTTATGAAATCGGCAGATTTGTGATCAATTATTCAGGTCACTAAAAATCCCAGAAAAGAAAAAAAAGAAAAGAAAGTAACAGCTGAAGTGAAACTGAATCCAGCTGGGAAAAGGAAACCGATATAAACAGCTATTTTTTTAATGAGCAGAGGGATATAAATACAGACTCCATTTGTAACTAATTTACATTCTGTATTAGGCACTTAAGAGGGGTGGGTTTACATTGGTACTTGTAGTGAACCTAAACAATTAGGATTTTCAGAGTAGTTTGGTATTTTCCCAGGCTGCAGAGCACTTATCTCTCATATGAAAGAAGGTATGCTATTAGGCTGAGCAGCTGCCTGAACTATTTAGCGTTGTATTTAATCCATAATTTGCACTCTGAACTGATGCAACCATGCTAGATAATATAACAGCTCTCTCCCTCCCTCCCTGAGGATACACAGTTAGTCCTCGACTTGTTTAGTGACCGTTTGAAGTTGCAACGGCACTGAAAAAGTGACTTATGACCGATAGAAATTTGGACACTTGGCAACTGACATGTACTTATGACGGTTGCAGTTGCGGTTCTCGTGATCCCCTTTTGCGAACTTCTGACAAGCAAAGTCAAGGCGGGAAGCCAGATTCACTTAACAACCGTATGACCCACTTAACAACTGCAGTGGTTTCACTTAATGACTGTGGCAAGAAAGGTCGTAAAACAGGGCAAAATTCACTTCAGAACTGTCAGAAATTTTGGGCTCTAGTGTGGCTGTAAGTTGAAGACCGCATCCATATCATTCTGGCCCCTTTAATTTTGGTTAATTTGGCTATGGTTGTCTCCGTATATACCAGTTTATGCTACCTGCTCTGCCTGTCTTGTTCCATCATCTTTAACAAGGTTTTAGGTTTTTTTTTAACTCTGTGAAATTGCCTCATTCTTTTTAGGTCAGTTTCTGGGTGGTACGAGAAATTTTAACAGCACAGACCTTAAAAATAAGGGCGGAGATCCTCAGCCACTTTGTCAAAATAGCAAAGGTGAGTTTGGAATGTTACATCTTATTCTTGAAATATTTTTTTTTCTTTTTGACATCAATCCTGCCTTTTTAGATGCTGCTGGGGGGGAATAGAATAGAATAGAATTATGTGATAGAATAGAATAGAATAGAATAGAATAGAATAGAATAGAATTATGTGATAGAATAGAATAGAATAGAATAGAATAGAATAGAATAGAATAGAATAGAATAGAATAGAATAGAATAGAATAGAATAGAATAGAATTATGTGATAGAATAGAATAGAATAGAATAGAATAGAATAGAATAGAATAGAATAGAATAGAATAGAATAGAATAATAACTTTATTCTCACATTGAACGTCCGCTAATCGGCATACATTAAGCCTGGAGATGCTTAAATATCTGAGCCCGGAGCGCTGAGATTTCCAATTTGCTTAAACTCTCTTGAAAAGTGTTCGAAATGAACCGTGTAACGGGATCCTCTGGCTCCTGACATCTGGTTTTTACATTTTGTTAAGTTTTGCATCAAACTAAGGTCGAGTCTTTTGACTGTTCTATAATTTACAGTTATGAATCGCAAGCGTCTGGAACAGCAATTATTTTCTTGAACGGTCTGCAGCCCACATGGAAAACTGATGGCATTTTGGTCTTTTTTTTTGTCTTCCTCCCCCCCACACCCCTTTCCTCAGAAACTTCTAGAACTGAACAGCCTTCATTCTCTCATGTCTGTGGTATCAGCTCTGCAAAGTGCCCCCATCTTCAGGTTGACAAAAACCTGGGCAGTAAGTTATTCTGAATTTTATTTATCGATTTATTTGTTTTTGCGCCTGTCTCCCCGTCCTAAAAACCCCGCATCTGGGACAGCATCCAAAAAGATTCTTTTATTATTTTTTTTCCCACTACATTGGACACGGTCTAATATTCAGGTAGACCTTGACTTATGACCACAATTGACCCCCTGAAATGCTAAGCAAGTTCATTTGTTAAGTGAACTTGGCCACGTCATAAATATGAGTCAGTTGCCAGGTGTCTGGATTTTGATCACGTGACCCAGGGGATGCTGTAAGAGTGAAAAAATGGTCATAAGTTACTTTTTTTCCAGTGCTGCTGTAACTTCAAACAGTCACTAAACCAATGGTGTTGAGTTGAGAACCACCTGGACAGAAGAAATGTGTATAAAACGGTCACTAAACGAACTTCTGTAAGACGAAGACTACCTGAATTCTGGTTTTTTTTCTAAAAGAAGAGACATCTTAGCTTCAGCTTTGAGAGTTACGACAGAAGCCGAGTTGGAGAATTTTCCAAGCGGTGTTTACAAATACATAAAAATTACCTCTTAACATTTATAATGGGCTGGTGGAAACAGCAGCCGTGATTTAAGGCAGGATTCATAAAGCTACTTGGAATCCAGCTGCGCCGAGGAGGTCTAAGTATTGCATAAATAAATGAAAATAAATAGAACTCAACTCCCTGTTTAATTGCTATTGCTCAAGGCATGTCTATTTGCTTTCTGTCACATTTTTCCACTAAACATTACTCTTGTATTTCTTTCCAAAGTTCCTCCTGCAGTTTAATTAAATCTGTGCCACGTGACGTCAGTGGCTTCCCTGCTCCTTGTATACCAGCTGCTCATGCTAGGGGGAAAAAAGCTACTGTTGGGAAAAATGCATTTTGTAAGTTCTTTCTGCTTGAAGGACCCCACTGAGCTGCCAAAACTATCCGTTTAATTTCTGACTCCAAATGTCGCGGGATGGACCGTGGTCCCTTCTGTGACATTTTAGGTCCCAGAAATTTTAAAAAAAATTAAACCTCGTGGGCCTCACATTTCCAAAGAAATAAAACTCGTTCTATCATGGTTAAAATAAACAGAAATGAGAAAAGAAAGCCCACTCCTTTACGTGCAATTACTCACAACTGAGCCCAAATTTTCTGTCGCTAAGTGAGGCCATTGTTAAGTGGCCATTTTACGACCTTTCTTGCAACGGTTGTTAAATGAATCGCTGCAGTTGTTAAGATAATTAAGTGATTCTAGCTTCCCCCGTGGATTTGGCTTGTCAGAAGGTGGCAAAAGGGGATCACCTGACCCCGGGACACTGCAACTGTCGTAAGTACATGCCAGTTGCTAAGCCTCCGAATTTTGATCAGGTGACCACAGGGGTGCTGCAACCATCGTTAAGGGTGAAAAACAGTCGTCAGTCACATTTTTCAGAGCCGTTGTAACTTTGAATGGCCTCTCCGTGAACTGATGTAAGTTGGGGACCAGTCTAGGACTAACTTTGACATTGGCTGACTTGTGGGAATAAACTCTGCTTAGATGCTTCCTCTCAGCATCCCACTTTATGTCCGTTATTATAGAGAGCCCTTACCCAAAGAGGTTGGCGATTTAACTCTATACGCCCACTTTTGTTTTTTCTTTGAATCAGTCGCACACCCTGTGTAACGTGGGAGAAATGTGGTTGCGTTGACAAGTTTGACTTCAAGGCCCCGTCGCCCGTACAGGTTAAATCATGTAACTTCTTGGATCCCGGCTAATAATGACTCACCAGTTTATTTAATACACAGGATGGGAACGTTAAAAGCCCTGGTGTAGATAATTAGGAGCCCTAATGGAAGAGGCAGCGTTGCCTGTTTCCATCCATTGCTTCTTGTCCTTCCCTCAGGTGCGTTGGGGAATAGGTTGACACCCCCCCCCCTCTTCTCTGGGGCAGCTTCACAAATATTCCTGCAACTGTCTTCCATAGGTTTTAGCCTCCAGACCCCTGATCATCTTTCTTGCTCTTCTCTGCACTCTTTCTAGAGTCTCAACCTCTTTTTTGTATCGTGGTGACCAAAATTGGACATCAATCAACATGGCAGGCTTGAGTCCAATATTTTGGTCGCTGCAGAATAACAGAGTTGGAAGGGCATTCCTTCCTTCCTTCCTTCCTTCCTTCCTTCCTTCCTTCCTTCCTTCCCTTCCCTTCCCTTTTTTCCTTTACTAATTCTCCTTCCTTCCTTTCCTTGCTCCCTCCCCTCTCTCTTTTCTTTCCTTCCTTGCTCCCTCCTTCCTTCCTTCATCCCTCCATCTCCTTCCTTCCTTCCTTCCCTTCCCTTCCCTTTCCCTTTGTAATTCTCCTTCCTTCCTTGCTCCCTCCCTCCTTCCTTCCTTCATCCCTCCATCTCCTCCCTCCCTCCCCCCCTTCCTCTTTCTTTCTTTCTTTCTTTCTTTCTTTCTTTCTTTCTTTCTTTCTTTCTTTCTTTCTTTCTTTCTAGTCAAGCTTGCTAGAAAAAAGTGAGTACCTTGAAAAGAGAAGGTTATAAGGTGGTAGGGCAGCTGAAAGAGAGAAGATAGATTAGATAAATAAATAAATTTGAAGAGAGAGATATCTAGAATAGATTAGAGATAAGATGATAGACAGACAGACAGAAATCTGTGTGTTTCTCTGGGTACATAGTATGCACCTTCATAACATCTTTCCCAAATTATACTTCCAATATATTTAACTCACCATAGTACACTGTTTAAACTTACAGGATGCTAAACACATATTTTTTGATTTGCTGCTAGCCAGGAAGGGCATTGCGTAAGGAGGAATTTGGGAGCAATTCGGAGTGCGCTAATCTTTTGTGCAGATTTTATATTTTCTCAGGACAGGAAACGATAGATGAGAAGGAAAGTTTCTGTACTTGAAACTGCAGTGTTGGATTTTTATTTTTTTTTAAATGTTTAGTTCTAAGAAATATTGTCCAAACTAGTAAATAAAGAATACGTTTATTGAGTCTGCCGTGGGAGTTTCAAAGTTTTAAGAATCTTTGGAGCAGAAGCGTCCCAATTCTTTGATGGATTTTGCTTCTGCATCTGTAAACTTAACGTTTCTGCAAATCGTATTGTAGGAATTGCATTTTTTAAAAAAACAAAAACAAAAGAATGGATTGGGATCATCATATGCAAAATGGCATGGTAGAGGCAGTCTGTTTAGTGACGGTTCAAAGTTATAACGGCCCTAAAAAAAAGTGACTTAAGACTGTTTTTCTAAATGGCCGCCTTTGCAGCGGGACCCCATGATCACGTGATCAGAATTCAGACGCTTAGCAGCTGACTCACATTTATGACGGTTGCAGCATCCCGGGGTCACATGACCCCTTTTTTGCAATCTTCTGACAAGCCAGATCACTTAACAACCATATTAACTAACTTAAAAACCGCAGCGGTTCCCTTAATAGTGGCGAGAAATGTCATAAAGTGGGGCAAAAGTCACTTATCAACATAAATATCAAAGGTTCAATTGGAATATGGATGAGAAACCAAAAACTGGGCAAAAATTAATAACAGGATATGGATTGTTTATGAAGACTGAATGTAATGAAGATGTGTATAAGCTAAAAATGTATTGATAAATGTAATAACGACGTTTTTTATGGAGTTGATATAACTAGAACTGTACTAGCTGGAATGCGAGACAGTAAATGTTAAGGGAAAAAGAAGAAATATCTGAGGTTGTAACCTGAGATTTGCATTACAGATTTTGTTATCGAGCGGTGCTTTTTTTAAGGGAAAATCCTTCTGACATCTTACGAAATGCATGAAATGTTATTGGTTGACTGAACATTTTTCCAAATGTATACAAATTAATGCAACATAAGCCATTGATTTAGTTCTGTTTTTAGCTGCGGTGAATCGTCGTTGCAAAACATTTTCCTAGCGGAAATAAATTGACGCGGCCTCAGAAACTGAGTTAAATTCCTATTATTAGACTTTTATTGCAAAACATTAGAAAAGTAAAAGGCTTCTCTTATTGCATCTATAAAACAGAAAAGTCTGGGGAATGGTTTTGTCCAGAAAATTGACTTCACTAATAAGAGCTCTAAAAAAAACCCTAAAATGGTGGTTAACTAGTCATCATTTATCGGTTATGTTAGCAATATTTCCCCTCATACGTTGCACAAATATTATTTTGGAAGAGGAGTATCGTAAAAAGATGGTTTGATATGCTTGCGTTCCTCTTCAAGATCCATTAGGGTATCTTTTCGTTTTCTGTCCTTTTTTTTTTTAACCTTTTTTTCTTCATTTTGCAAAAGTAAAAAACAAAACAAAAAGGCAGCCAGAGAATGGAAGGATTTGCTTTTGTTTTTGAAGTATATTTCTTATTTGGAAAAAGAACCTCTGTACTTGGGAAACAAAACGTCTGTAACATTTGACGCTGATCCTTTCCAATCAGTATAGTTTGCAGTTTGTCTCTTGGTTAGAAATACACCTCTATTTTCCCCCCTTAAATAAATTTTGATTACTTCATTTTCTATCGAGCGAATTTATTTCTTCTCCAGTTGATGAATTATGGCTGTTAAAAGTTACACTTTCTTAAATATTGGAAGCCAATGAATAAGAAGAAGTGGACATTTCATCTCTCTCTCTCTCTCTCTCTCTCTCTCTCTCTCTCTCTCTCTCTCTCTCTCTCTCTCTCTCTCTCTCTCTCTCTCTTTCCTCCTCCTATTGACTGGAGGGTTGGAGCTAGTTCTCTTGTGACTACTTAAAAGATTCTAGGCTAATCCCCCTTTTTTACTCCAACCCCAGATTCTGCCATCCTTTCTTCTACAAATTATCAGAGATGATACTTATTTTATTTTCTCTAAAAAAAAAGAGAGAGAGAGAGAAATGGCGAGAGCCTGCTCTTCTTTGTTCGTTTAATGTCCAGGTCTCCAAACATCTGTATATCTAAGTCATAGTGGCCCAGAGGGAGTCCATAAGAGATCCGTTCCTATGGAGTCTTAGTTGCCCTTTCGGGAACTGGTCTAATCAAGGTTAGATACATTGAGGTCCTTCACATGCCTGCTCATGAGGGCCTTAAAACCTGAGCTCTCTCTGAACCGTTCAAGCCATGATCGTGACAGCACGTTGCAGATCCAGCCAAACTTATTTGATAACAGCTTTTTGGGGGGAGAGTTGATAGTTGCCTCATTCTAAGTGCTGATCATCGGAAACATTCCATTCTTATGACATTAGGGTAGTGTGTGTGTGTGTGTGTTTTTTTAAAAAAAGAGATATATACTTTCCAAGTATAATAAGATGGAGTCCTTTCTTCACATCTGGAACCCAGTGAACGATTGCCTCAATTACGGAGAATAAAGAGCTAATAGCATCTTCGGTAGAACGGATAGTTTAATATTTTCCATCGGGTTTCTTAACAGCTTTTGGAAGGAGTTGGGTTTATCTGGAAGGGAATAGCTGGCCTGTGGTGGGAAAGAATGACGTCTCCGTACAAGCAATGAATCGGAGTGGCACCTCCTTGGCTAGAAATGTCCAGAGCTTGGCAGAACAACAGAATGACAGAGTTGGAAGGACCTCAGAGGTCTTATAGTCCAACCCCCTGCTCAAGCAGGAGACCTTATTCCATTTCAGACAAATGGCTGTCCAGTCTCTTCTTGAAAACCTCCGGCGATGGAGCACCCCCCAACTTCTGGAGGCAAAGTGTTCCACTGGTTAGTTGTCCTCACTGTCAGGAAGTTTCTCCTTCATTCCAGGTTGCTTCTCTCCTTGGTTAGTTTCCATCCGTCGCTTCTTGTCCTGCCTTCAGGGGCTTTGGAGAAGAGGTTGACTCCCTCTTCTTTGGGGCAGCCCCTGAGATATTGGAAGACTGCTATCATGTCACCCCTAGTCCTTCTTTTCACTAGACTGGACATGCCCAATTCCCGCAACCGTTCTTCCTGCGTTTTACCTGCGTCATCTTTGTTGTAAGTTGACATTTCAGTCAAACCGTAGGCAGTTCGATCAAAACTGTGTGAGAATAAGAACACGGGCCCAGATCTCTTCCCTCTCTTTCTAATCCAGACTACCTTTTCTCCAGCTGTTTCTTTCCCAGCCTCCTGGGCCCTCTTTCCCCTTTAGCTTCCAGGTCTTCAATTTATGCATTTTTAAACAAGAATGTTGTTTAGAACTATCCTAAAGGAACTTGCTCCCTTGTATAAGCATTCCCTGACATCATTGGGAGCCCAGCCAGTGTTCAGCCTCCATTGAAAATTCAGTAGGATTGGCTAATCTGCAAGCAAGGACCCAATTCTGGCCGTTACTGGACCCCTTCCCATCTTATTACTTCATCTCAAAACAATAAAAAAAATGTCTTCTGTCTCTGTTATTAGCGACAAGGAGCTCAACTGTGTGTCCTCTTTTGTTAACAAGGGACGGGAATGGCAGCCTTTCAAGTATTTCTCAAAATTAAGTTGGGCGTCACTTTACTCGCAAGGCAACAATCCGACTTTTTTCTTTCTTCTCCGATTAGGGAAGAGCGTTGAATTAGGGAAGGCGTTGCTTAACTAAGACCACATGGGATATTTCTCATGCTTTCAACGTGTGTGTAACCCGTTTCAGGACTGAAAACAAAACCATTAAAATAAGAGACTTAGCCAGTTTTGATGGATCAGGTGTGTAACTCACCGGGAAAGTTTTCAAGGCATCTGTTTTGTTTTTGTTTTTTCTTGATTTGTGAGACTGCGCCACAAAGGGAACAAAAGTTCACCTGGCCCTGGATTTCTGTTGTTCAGCGCGAGAGTTCTTAAGTGAATTTTGCTCCATTTTACGACGTTTCTCGCCACGGTTCTTTAACCGAATCACTGCAGTCGTTAAGCTAGCGACACGGATGTTCAGTAAATCGGGCTTCCCCATTGGCTTTTGCTTGTCAGAAGTTTGCAAAATGTGATCACGTGACCCCTCCCAGGACACACCGCAACCGTCATAAATGCGAGTCGGTTGCCAAGCGTCTGGATTTTGATCACGTGACCACGGGCGATGCTGCAACGGTCGTAAGTGTGAAAAAGGGATCCCTTCCAACTCTCTTGATATTCTGTTGCTTTGTACGGCTCTAATCCGTTGAAAAGAAATAAAATGTGAAGGCAGGAAGGATTTTCCCCTGTATTTTAACCCTGTCTAAGATGCAAACCTCATCCCCCTCTTTTGATTTATTTCGTCTTCAGCTCTTGAATCGCAAGGACAAGACCACTTTTGAGAAGCTGGACTATTTAATGTCGAAGGAGGACAACTACAAGAGGATGCGGGAATACATCCGATGCTTGAAGATGGTGCCTTGCATTCCTTATTTAGGTAAGTTTTAAAACTGTGTTGTTGTTTTTTTTTGTTTCTCCTTCTGAGCGATAGACAAGTCTAGACTTACTTGGATTCTTCCCAGATAGCACAGGACAGGGCATTTAAATGTGTGGGAGGTGATGGTTTGGGTGAGTAAAAATGGGCCTTTTGAGATTGTGGATCCACGTTTTTTTTAGAGCATCTTCTCCTTGAAGCTCTGTTTGAAAGCTGAATGATTTAAAGCTGTATTATCCATTATCTTTTTAATCAATTTTTAATTAGATGTATATGTTAGTATTTTAATCATTGTCAGCCGCCCTGAGTCTGCAAGGAGAAGGGCGGGATACAAATGTAATTAAATAAATAAATAAATAAATAAATAATAGAATTTATTGCTGAAAATGGGCAAAGGGGCCTTTGGTTAGTTCGTTTCCTTGGCGCTTCTGCTGTTTGGCCTGTACGTGATGCTGGCATGTCACTAACGTGACGTAAGTGTCTGCGTGTATTTTGTGCTTTTCTGAACAACTGTTTTTAAGAAATGCTTCCTTT
>NW_015387855.1:172582-179802 GCF_001527695.2 Protobothrops mucrosquamatus
TAGATAGATAGATAGATAGATAGATAGGTAGGTAGGTAGGTAGGTAGATAGATAGATAGGTAGGTAGGTAGGTAGGTAGGTAGGTAGGTAGGTAGGAGATGGTGGGTGGGTGGGTGGGTGGGTGGGTGGATGGATAGATAGATAGATAGATAGATAGATAGATAGATAGATAGATAGATGATAGATAGATAGATAGATAGATAGATAGATAGATAGATAGATAGATAGATAGATAGATAGATAGATAGATAGATAGATAGATAGGAGATGGTGGGTGGGTGGATAGATAGATAGATAGATAGATAGATAGATAGATAGATAGATAGATAGATAGATAGATAGATAGATAGATAGATAGATAAGATCTTTTCTGCTTTATGAACTTTATTATTTTGAGGGTTTAAGAAGAAGGGGATGGTATAAGACAAAAGGCAGAAGCATTTTTTTCCCCATTGAATGTATTCTTTACCTCAGTTTCTCCATTTCTTCTATTTGACCTCGACAAAACCCAAGACTTTGAGTTTACATTTCACCTCTCGCCTGAGCACCTGGTTAACGTTTTGTTCCCCTTTCCCGGTTTTCCACAATCTTTTCTTTAAAAAAACAAAAAAACCATGGTCTTCCTTCCCTCCATAGCCCTGCAACGTCTTTATTTCAAAAACGCCCAAGCGCTCATCCCTCAGAAAGCCCGTGACACATTTCACGTCTCCCTTTGTTTCGACCGAATCTGCTAACAGACATGACCTGCAGATGTGCGTTGCGCCAGAAACGACACAATGCTTGACGCTTTTTTCATTTTCGAGGGCTTGTTTGTTTGTCTTAGCGAACTTTGCTTTTAATATCCTTTTTCACTTAAAAGTTGGCTAAATGCCTCCTCCAGTTATTTGAAGAGCTGCAGAGCTAAATAAATCGGTTTCCAAGAATCACAATTCAAGCCAGTAGTTGCTTCAGTTTGGGATGGCAGGCTTTGGAAAACGAACCGGTCTGGAATTAATGAAATAGTAGTCACATCAAAGGATCCCTGCCCTTTTTTTTTTCTTTTTCTTTTTTTTTAAGGGTCTTCTCTGCCTGCAGTTTTTACAGTTGGAAGACACAAAAGGGCGGAGAAGCGCTCTCGACTGATCGTCAAGATTACAAGGTTCACGTTTAGTTGAGTGCAGCACAAATTAATTGTGTGGTTTTAAGGAAGCAGCAATCTCTGAGCATTTTTTTAAAATGATGCCAGAAGCTTTTCAACACCACTAGATAGATAGATAGATAGATAGATAGATAGATAGATAGATAGATAGATAGATAGATAGATATAGATTAGACAGACAGACAGACAAACATAGATGAGAAAGAAAGAAAAAGAAAGAAAGAAAGAAAGAAAGAAAGAAAGAAAGACAGATAACCATTGTTATTCCACTGATTAAGTAATGGTAATTATCCATCTCTATCATCTACTGTATGTCTATCATCTTATCTATCTATCTATCTATCTATCTATCTATCTATCTATCTATCTATCTATCTATCTATCTATCTATCTATCTATCTATCTATCTATCTATCTATCTTATCTGACATCTACCATCTCTATCTCTGTATCTGTCTGTCTGTCTGTCTGTCTCTCTCTCTCTCTCTCTCTCTCCATCCATCCACCCACCCACCCACCCACTCATCCATCCATCCATCTCTATAGATCTATTTGTCTGTTTCTCTCTCTGTGTCTCATAATAAAATAATGCATGTTTATATCCAAGTAACATTTGTTGCTTTTATTACTCATTTGGAGCATTACAAGGTAATCTGATGATATATTAAAATCCCTACTTTCATCTATGTACAAGACACGCTACCTCATTCCAAAATGTTAATGCACATTGTCCATCAGGAATGAAATAATGAGGTAATAACAGTTTTAAAACTTTTATGCTTTCCACTGTTCCTAGGAAGTAACGTCTTAAAACAAGAATTTTTTGGTGTTTACCTCAGCAGAGTACTAGAATGCAGAAGTTCAAGTTTGTACAATGGACGTTATAGATAGATTTGCATAATTCTCTTTTAATATGTGTATTTGTCCATTGGGGTAAAATATGGCAAATAATGCTGTGTATCATATATCCCTCCAAAGAGTTACAGTCTAATGGCTAATTAAATGGGTTCTGTTCCAGTAGCTATTATTTGCCTTCAATTTAAGGAAGCAGTAAACTTTAAGCCTTTTCTTTTATTTTTAACGATACCAGAATCTTTTTCACAAAAGCCTTCCAAGTTTTTATCCCATTGTCTAGAAAACTCTGTAAGTTGCATGATTCCTCTTTTTATTAGAGAGTGGAGAGTCTTCAAGGGCAACTTAGCTCAGAGCCCAGAATTGTCATTTATATTATGAAAAAATTTCTGCGGGTGATAAAGTCAGATCTAAGTTATTCTCCAAAGTCTAGAGGGGGGGGAACACATTGATACTGCTGAGATAATTGATAAAAAAAAATACAAGTTTGGTCAACGTTTGGAGAACGGCCAATGCATTAAAAAGGAAGAGCAAAGAGAAATATCAGAATTGTTTGTATAAACCACTCGAAATAGTTCATTGTGAGGTTGTGACACACTGCCTGGCAATCCAGGCGGAGATGGAAGAATTCCAGACATGGTCTTCCCTTTGCGCAAGACACAGTGGTAGACGCAGGCGCTAAGTCTCTGCCACGGATTAAATTAAGAACTGTCCCTTTTTAACAGCCTAAGATACCCACCCTGGCTACATAGCTTCAAAGGATATAATTTCCTGTGTCAAATGGGTCTATTATTTACTGTACAGTTTTGAATATGTGCAGGATTGGAGAGTATACATAACATAAGAAGTATTTAGATGGCAGGGCGCCTTTCCTAGGATCTCCGTTGATCTACGGTCCGTGTCACCTGAAAGTGGTGGGTGGGTTACTTTTTCTTTCTTTCTTTCCACACAAAGAGCGATGACCCCCCCCCCAAAAAAGCTTCTTATTTTGGTTCTAGATTGATTCTGGAATAGGACAGCATCCAGGTCTCCTTGTCTAGCAGTCGGTGGTACAATATCTTACATTCTTTGTTGCTGCGTTCCAGAAAACCCACCTAACAGTTGGCCCCTCTTTGAGAGGACGCTGTCTCCTTCAGTGGAAAGTGTTAGGATTCGGTCTGATCATCATCACCACTTTCTTGAGGGAGTAGGAGCCCCCCCGGAATTCTGCCCAATAAACGCCATCTTGATAGCGACTGCGGTAGTGGCCCCCTCGGTACCAGACGCCGTTGAGGTTGGAGTGGGCGCACGCATTGTACCACCAGCCCCCTTTCTGATAGTGGGCGCAGTTGCCTGAAACAGAAATAAAAGACACCCCGTTTTGAACGGCTGGACTTATCTTACTCTGGCTTTTCAACCAGGTGTACTTTCCCCCTTGCGTCCCTCCTGCCGAATCAAGCTCAGCTCGGAAAACTTGGAAATAGAGACAAGGACTAATTCTATTCTATTCTATTCTTTATTTCTATTCTATTCTTTATTTCTATTCTATTCTATTCTATTCTATTCTATTCTATTCTTACTCTATTCTATTCTATTCTATTCCATTCTATTCTTTATTTCTATTCTATTCTATTCTTTATTTATATTCTATTTATTTCTATTCTATTCTATTCTATTCTTTATTTCTATTCTATTCTTTATTTCTATTCTATTCTATTCTTTATTTCTATTCTATTCTTTATTTCTATTCTATTCTATTCTTTATTTCTATTCTATTCTTTATTTCTATTCTATTCTATTCTATTCCATTCTATTCTTTATTTCTATTCTATTCCATTCTTTATTTCTATTCTATTCTATTCTATTCTATTCTATTCTATTCTATTCTATTCTATTCTATTCTATTCTTTATTTCTATTCTATTCTATTCTATTCATTCTATTCTATTCTATTCTATTCTATTCTTTATTTCTATTCTATTCTATTCTATTCTATTCTATTCTATTCTCTTCCAGCTGCCTTGTGAAAAAGGATCTTTGGGATAAGTATGACCTGGATGACTGAGGATCTCCATAGACATTCCATTCCATTCCAGATAATTTCAATGCACATTCTCCCAGAATTCAGATGTTTGTACCTGTGTATACATCGTGGTCTCTGTCCAGTGTGGTGAACTGTTTTCCGTTGTGCCACGTAAAGGAGTCTCCCGCATTACCGTTGTATCGGCCCACTCGCAGCTTGTAGAATTCACTTTCTGGCTCCAGACGGAAGCTGGCGTATTCTGCGAAAACTTTCCGTCCCGACCAGTCCTCCATGGTTATCAACAACTTGTAGTTTCCTTGGTTTGTCAGCCAGTAGATGTTTTCCAGCCCCAGCCAATACTCTCCGTCGATGTTACCAAACCCTTGCTACAGGAAAAAAAAGAGAGTAATGAATTATCCTCTAGTATTGATTTGTCCTCTGTCAACACCTTAAGTATTATGGTGTTAGGTGCAAAGGCTCAGGACTATACATTATGTTGCGGCACAGAAATTTTATTCAAGCCTACCAGCTACACAAAAATCTAGTCAACTAACTATCAACACTAAACTGGCATTAGATAAGAGTCAATAAAACTCAAGAAGGATTGGAGTTGGATCGTTTGTGGCAACGTAAGGATTCTAAGCTGATAGCATGTTTAACTCCACCTCCCAGCTCTGCCTGCTCTTCTCCTACCTCTGGTGTTCTTTCATTATGAGAAGCAGACCGACAAAGTCGAATGCTGAAAGACACCATTAATTGGCCTCACCTTGTACGTTTCCCAGTTCCTGAAGAAATTGACCGATCCATCCAAACGCCTTTGAATTACCGTCCAGCCACCGGGATCTTGCCTCTGATCACACCAGACTTGCATCAATCGGTTTGTGTTTTCAGGCTTGACAAGATATATGGAACTGGTCCCGTGGCCATCTTCTAAAGCTTGTAAACAGTCTCGCCAAGGACCTGGTGGAAAATAAGAGACACCACATTTCTTTCTTGTCGAGTGCCGGGTCTCAATTCTAGACAGAGTCAAATAGGTTTCCTGGCTGATTCTTGTTTCATGAGAACTAAACTTCATTTTACCTTCCTAGATTCTGGCATGCTGGTCGCTAAACTTAGAAGTACAGTCTTGTATTTTATTGTACCCACAACCTCTGGAGGCAAGTCGTTCCACTGGTTAACTGTTCTAATTGTCGGGAAGTTTCTCCTTAATTCCAGGTTGCTTCTCTCCTTGATGAGTTTCCATCCGTTGCTTCTTGTCCTGCCTTCAGGTGCTTTGGAGAATAAGTTGACCCCCTTTTCTTTGTGGCAGCCCCTCAAATACTGGAAGACTGCTATCATGTCATCTTCTCTTTGTTAGACTAGGCATGCCCAATTTCTGCAACCGTTCTTCATCTGTCTTAGCCTTCAGTCCCCTAATCATCTTCGTTGCTCTTCTCTGCGCTCTACCAACCAAGCTCAGAGAGCACCAAAGACCCCACAAACGTAATTTTACTGTATATTTAAAAAAAAAAACCAAAGCAACATCAAACGATTAATCTTAAAAATGTTTCCGAGACGTGTTTTGATAGCAGTGTAGAAAAGCTTCACGGACGCCGGCTAATTTTACTGTACAGTCCGATGAAGTGTGCAAACATATTTCCTGTTCCCTCCTCCCATCATCCCTCTGTAGAGACCCATTGAGTTGATTTTGGCTCCCATTATTGCAATTGACAGTTAAATGGCTTGCCAAAAACAGCATTGGAATAAGAATTGGCATAAGACAGCGGTCCCCAACCTTTACGGCTTGGCAGCCCTGAAAGAGGCGGGGAGGGGGTAGAGGGGAACCGGCCCACCACATGTGCAAATTGAGCTGCGCACGTGCGCACAGGCCTGCCACTTGTGCGAGTTAAGCTGTGTGCATGCGTACCGGCCCCGGGGGTTGGGGACCCCTGCCGTAAGTCCCGCTCTTGTTCAGAAAGGGAATCTGTTTATTTTTGCTCCAAATCTGGTGGTTTCTTGTATTTCACTTTTAATCATTTCCCTGTGCGTTTGTGTTAGCTTTATAGACCTTTAGTGGCAGCTTCAGTGTGAAAAATCTTCTATTTAACGTTCAGATAAATATCCACTTTTTGTTTTTGGGACTTTAGAAGAAAGGATGTAACTGGCTGGCCAGGTAGTGGGAGACCTTCGAATCTTCCCTTTCCTTAAACAATATGTGTGTGTGTGTGTGTGTGTGTGTGTGTGTGTGTGTCCTTCTGCACATGCTTAAGTTACGCCTTGTACACAATAAGCTGCACACCCCGGGCAGAAGTAAGACCAGGCTCCACATAACAAACATCTTTTTTATTAAAAAAAAAACGTGGTTTCCGGTATTAATCGTATCTGACTAGATCTGGCAACCGGATCTGTGGAATCCTTTCTCAGGTCCTGAAGTATTTCTTAAAGACAGAGTTTTCCATCCTTTAGAAACAAAACCAAACCAAACCAGGGGAGAACTGAACTCTTTTCAGTCCGAAAGAGTTAATTTGTCCTGCCGGTTGAACAAATCGCAAATCAAAGCATGGTTCTTTTTTTTTTTTCCCTCTTCTCCGGAGAGTTTTCCTAATTAAGAAAAAATACAAATGGCTGTTGATGATTTCATGCAGAAGTTTTGTTTGACTAAGAGTCCTGTTCTCTTTCATCGTCTTTTTTTTTTAAGTTTCTTAGGTGAGGGAGGGGGAAAAAGGGGGGCTTTTAATAGTGGTTTTTTTAAAGAACCCCACCTCTCTTAAGAATTCTCCCCCATGAGCTTCTCCCACTGTGAATCCCACTTACCATTCCTTTGGGCTTATTAATTTAATTGTTCAGATTCAATAAAGAGAGCTTGTTTATTTTCTGAACTGTAATAACCCCTTCTCCTTCCCCCTGACAAGCCCCACGCGCAGAGTTACTTTCCCCAGATTTGAAAACCTTATGGCCAAACAGTCTGTTAAAATATCAGAAGGAGGGACGCCGGGAGATCTGCTTTGCAGGAGATTCGAAGAGTGGCCGAGAGGGTTTTTTTTTTTTCTTTTCTTTTCTGGCTGATGAAACGTTCCCAGCGTAGCCTTTAGCTCCAAGGAATGAAGGAATGAAGGAAAATGCAGCTCTCCGTGTATCCCCATCCAAGAGTAGGAGGTAGGCTTCCCCAAGGAGCTACGTGTAAGATGGAGGAGAGGCTGTTCACGCTAAGCAGAATGGAAGGTAGACTTGAGAGGAGGGGAGGGGAGGG
>NW_015387855.1:180449-187949 GCF_001527695.2 Protobothrops mucrosquamatus
AATGGAAAGAGGAAGGAGGGAAGGAAGGTGATGGAAAGAGAAGGAAGGAAGGAAGGAAGGAAGGAAGGAAGGAAGGAAGGAAGGAAGGAAGGAAGGAAGGAAGGAAGGAAGGAGATGGGAAGGGGAGGGGAGGAAGGGAGGAAAGAAGGAAGGCAGGTGATGGAAAGAGGAAGGAAGGAAGGAAAGAAGGAAGGCAGGTAAATGGAAAGAGGAAGGAGGGAAGGAAGGTGATAGAAAGAGAAGGAAGGAAGGAAGGAGATGGGAAGAGGAGGGAGGGAAGAAGGAAAGAAGGAAGGACATATAGGTAGTCCTCAACTTACAACAGATGGTTTAGTGACTATTGTAAGTTACAACAGCACTGAAAAAAGAGGCTTATGACCATTTTTCACATTTACAAGTATTGCAACATCCCCAGGGTCACGTGATCAAAATCCAGCCATGTGGCAAATAACTCATATTTATGACAGTTGCAGCATCCCGGGGTCACGTGATCCCCTTTTGCAATTCCCCCGACCAGCAAAGTCAGTGGGAAAGAAGCCAGATTCACTTACCCGCCGTGTTATTAACTTAACAACTGTAGCGATTCATTAAAAGAAAGATCGCAAAAGGGGGGCGAGACTCATTTGAACAACTGCCTCGCTTAGCAACAGAAATTGTTGCCAGGGACCACCGCATCCCCCAAAACAAGCTTGCGACTCTCTGATGTCTGGAAGACAAATCCAGGGCTCCGTTCCCGTCGTAAGCCGAGGACTAACTACCTCTACCGTGTACGGTCCGTGACCGTACTAAAAACCGAGGTATTGACGTACCTGAGGGCTTATCGGTGGACGTTGGGACGCTGGTGACGGGGGGCATGGTGGGAAGAGTCGGCGGTAGGACCTTTAAGTTCTGATCGCTCTGGATTTCGTTGGTGGATATTTGGTTGGTGATGCGGTTGTACGTGGGCGGCTGGTAGACGCGGTTTGGCGGCGGCAGCGGCAGCACCGGCTTGGCGGACGGCGTCCTTTGGCAGTGCTCCTCCAGCTGTGCGATCACGAATGACTGATTGTTGGCGATGGTGACCAGGTGCTGGTACTTGTGCTCCAGGTCCTTGTACTTGTTCGCCAGCTGCAACATGTCGGCCGTCTGGTTGAGGATCTTGTTCTCCAGCTGGGACAGCTCCAGCGCGTTGTCCCGTTTCCGGATAATCTCGTGCAGCAGCTGCATGTACAGCTGGGTGACGCGGGAGTTCATGTTGCGGCTCTCCTTGCGCAGCAGCTTGACCTCGTTCACGATCCCGCCGTCCACCTCCACCAGCTGCTGCAGGGTCTCTATCTGCCTCTTTTGCTTCAGGAGTTCGTGGTTG
Organism: Protobothrops mucrosquamatus; assembly: GCF_001527695.2. Classification (NCBI taxonomy): domain Eukaryota; kingdom Metazoa; phylum Chordata; class Lepidosauria; order Squamata; family Viperidae; genus Protobothrops; species Protobothrops mucrosquamatus. Next base: position 181,795 of record NW_015387855.1, read on the forward strand.
AGAAGTTCCAACTCTTGCTTGTTCACCCTGTTGTCCAGCACGGAGTCGGGCTCTTTGGAGTTCACACAAATGGCCCCGGTTACTCTTTGCTGGGGCACAATGAAGGTGTAAGTGCATTTGTCCTGGGCCTCGGCAGAGCGTTTGTATCTGTTGCGGTAAACGAATTCTGGCGCCTCTCCCGCCGCGCGGCTTTCGGCCTCTTCGGGCTTCTGCGCCTTGATCCCCACCGCGGCCATTAGCAGCAAGCAAACGGCCGCCTTCATTGTCCTTGTTTCAGAAGGGAAGATGTTTAGTATCTACCGTAAACACAAAACAAAGGGGAGATGATGAATATGCAGTAGCACCAGCCCGAACACAACAGAACAGAACAGAGTTGGAAGGGACCTTGGAGGTCTTCTAGTCCCACCCCCTGCGCAAGCAAGAGACCTTTCACCATTCCAGACAAAGGGCTGTCCAATTTCACTGCAATTGCTAAGTTATTAACACAGTTTTGCTGTGTGCTCAGAAGATGGTTAGCTAAGAAATTATAATTGCACATATATATATATATTTAATTCCTTCAGTGGTGGTTCCAAAGAGGCAAAAAACAAAACCGATAGAAAATGCAGATTCGTTGAGCCTCCAGGAAAGCAAATGAATTTCGCTAAGCTGAGATATGGGAAGATCTGGTGGGTCATCACGAAACGGTTTCTGGGGAAAACCTCTCCTTTTGTAGAGAAGAGGCCTGTCTGCATTCAGTCGTTGCCGAATTCTAAAAGAGTGTTTTTCAAATTTGGCCGCATTAGCTAGCTAGCTAGCTAGCTAGCTGGGGGATTCTGGGAGCTGAAAAGCACTCTTGCAGATGCTTCGAAGTGCGTTGCAATCCTATTCAGATTCAGGGCTTTGAGGGCTGCCCACTCTCAAATTCCCCAACCGAATATAAGACTGAATGGCACTTTGTGGTTAAAGGCAGGAGGGTCAGCAGCTCTCCCAAAACTCTGGAGAAAAGGGAGGAAGAAAGGCTCGGGTCAGGGCAGAGAAAGTCCACTTTTAATGTGCAAGATGGGACAGAATAGCCTCAGAGCAAACCTTTCTCCCACACCCCACCAGTTAAGGACTGCATAAACAGGAAAAGGAAGCAGAGAGATCACAGCATCCTCTCCCCCTGGGAGAGGGAGAATCCTGGCCATTAGGATTCGAAGCCCTCTCCCTCTCCTGCTTGGCTCCCGAGAGGCGGTTGGGGTCCACGCTGAACCAGGAGCTTAATAATAATAATGATAAAGTTGGAAGGGACCTTGGAGGTCATCTAGTCCAACCCCCTGCTCAGGCAGGAAACCCTATACCATTTCGGACAAATGGCTGTCCAGTCTCTTCTTAAAAACTTCCAGTGTTGGAGCATTCACCGCTTCTGGAGGCAGGTGGTTCCACTGGTTAATTGTTCTCCCTGTCAGGAAGTTTCTCCTTAGTTAGCTTCATTCAAGGCTTTCTTTCTTTCTTTCTTTCTTTCTTTCTTTCTTTCTTTCTTTCTTTCTTTCTTTCTTTCTTTCTTTCTTTCTTTCTTTCTTTCTTTCTTTCTTTCTTTCTTTCTTTCTTTCTTTCTTTCTTTCTTTCTTTCTTCCTTCCTTCCTTCCTTCCTTTCCTTCCTTTCTTTCTCTCTCTCTCTCTTTCTTTCTTTCTTTCTTTCTTTCTTTCTTCTTTCCTTCCTTCCTTCCTTCTCTCCTCCCTTGCCTTCTTTCGCCCTTCCTTTCCTTTCTTCATCCTTTCCTTTCCTTTCCTTCCTCTTCCCTAGCTTTCATTTCCTTTTTCTTTCTCTTCCCCTTCCTGTTCCTTTCGCTTTCCTTTCCTTCTCTTCCTCTTCCTCTTCCTCTTCCTCTTCCCCTTTACCCTTACCCTTCCTTCCTTCCTTCCTTTTCTACCTTCCCACCTATCTACCTGCCAACCTACCTACCTACTGGTCTCCTTGCAGGCTTTTGAAAGTGTTTGCCAATCCTGTGTGAGAAAGCTGCCATGATAGAAAGATGAGATTTTAAAGAAAACTTTTAAGTAAATACCAGTCTGTTTAAGCCCTCCTGTTGCTTTAGCCTGCTCATACATTTCCATGCTTCTGGTTTATTTTACTTGTTCTGTGGTTTTATATATTGTGCTGCACATATTTATGCATTAAGCATATTTTTATTCTCCTTATGCTTCGCCTCAATCATCCTAACAGGAAAGACAGTTTAAACCTACTCACAGTATATTAATAAGGCAACAGCCTTCTGCAATTTTCCTATTTACACACAAAAAAAATGTCTTTTTAATCTCCTGAGCCCTCCAGACAATTCTTCCCCTCACCTTTTTTTTTTAAACACAAGATAATAATCTTTTCTGTAACTTTCCAGAGGGAAATCTGCCCCTTTTCTTTTACTGGGATGAGTATTTATTTATTTTTTTCAGTGATCTCTGCCTGGATAATTTGGCATTAAAAAAAAGTGTTTTGCAATTGCCCGACAGGATCCCAAATGGTTCCCTTAAGTCTTTTTTTTCAGGACTGTGAACAAAGGCACATAGTTTCTTAAAGAAACAGGAATTCCAACAGACTCCAGCAGTCAATAAATCTACTGTATAGAAACTAGAATTCCCAGTTTCTGATTAATCTCCAAAGGGTGAAATAATTCCAAGGGAGAAAGGTTTTATGTTAGGTCCAGGAAGTTACAGGAAGGATTAGAAGACCCCCAAGGTCCCTTCCAGCCCTATTAGACTACGTTCTGTGAATCTGATTACGAGGCATTCTTTTCAATACAGGAGAATATAAACAATACAGATCATTTTAACAAGAAGCACTTGCAAAGAAGTAACCTTTTAAAGCATCAGCAAAAGACTCTGCACTCAAAACTCTTATTAAAGTCAGCCTGAGCATTTATGGTTAACATTTGGTGCCCCTGGCAGTCTTCCAGATTTCACACTTTACGACTTGTACACGACTGTCCAGCCTAAACCTCGAGGTGTCATAAAACGAAAATAGAGTTGTCAGGTCTTTTTTTTTTTCCTTTTTTCTTTTTGGTCTCCAGACGCTTTTATTTATCCTGGCTGCAATCTCAGCTGTTCTATTAAAATTCTTGGACTCCATGGTTTTTCTAGCCAGGATTGTCATTTGGGAATGTGATTTTTTAAAAGGTTACAAGGAAAAAATTCTCCAGTAAAGAGGAAGATAAAGCACAAGCTGAGCAGTGTGAGATGAGAACTGAATATTGTTATACGCACAGGCACCCTAGCTAGCAACACAACCACACATGGTGTGCATAGTTGAGTTACAGGACTTCGGCCAAATCCTTCAGATCAGATTCCATCCCTGTAGCCCTGGACGCTGCTTGCTCTCTTTTTTAACAATTCTCTTTCTCATTATGCTTTGGCTCTCTTATTTAAAACACATTCGGAATACCGAACAACAGAATAACAGAGCTGAGAGGGACCTTGGAGGTCATCTAGTCCAACCCCCTACTCCAGCAGGAAACCCTATACCGTTCCAGACAAATGGCTGTCCAATCTCTTCTTAAAAACTTCCAGCGATGGCGCACCCACAATTTTAGCTTTTTGAAATAATCCAGAGGATAAATAGATTACCGAGACCTCTTGGCAGCGAAAGCTTCATTTATCCCAATGAATGAAAATATATAAAAGGCCTAGTCTCCAACCATGTGGTATTTCTTCCTGGGGTGGGGGGGAAATGAACCAGGGTCTGTATCCATATATCAACATGCCACATTATAAGACATGTTTTATTGGGGGAAGGGATGCGAGATCTCACTTAGATAAATCACAATACTGTAGGATTTCCTGAAGGGGGGGGAGAGCCCACAAGTTTCTCTAAAGTTTTAAAACTCATGTATTATACTTGCATCCTTATTGCCTATATAAACTGATGGTGTTTGGATAACATCTTTCTAGTTTTGGGGAGGAAAAGATATTTTAAATAACACTTGGCTGGCTTAATTACGGAAAAGGGGGCTTGGTGACTCTAGTCTAGATTTTGATGGAGCTGTTCTTCCGTCCCGCTCAGAAAGATAATATTTACTTATTTGATTTTGATTACTTCTTTGTTATTTTTTATAAATAGCTCAAGGTGGTAAACAGATTATTATTATCATCATCATCATCATCATCATCATCATCATCATCATCATCATTATTATTATTATTATTATTATTATTATTATTATTATTATTATTATTATTATTATTATTAAGATAAATTTTCTTGGAATTTGAACTGGAATATTAGATTTGCTCTTATTCCCCTTCAATGGTGGCCTCATTTTGTTGCCTGCTGAAAAAGTCTTAAAAGTTTTTGCTTTCTCTTGCATGTATTAAAAACTTTGCAACTCTGTTCAGTCCTACAGTGTTAGCCTTAAACTTCACCCTTGGCATCTCGTGTTAAGACTGTTCCATAAATTATTTCCCAAATATTCAACTCTGCTTAGCTTAGATATATATATATATTTAAAGCCATTGTCACCTGTACAGACAAACACTCTGGTTTTTTGTTAAACGCTTACTTGGAAGAGCTTTGAATCTGATTAGTGTGTCAGTGGAAAGTCAAAGCCAGTTTCCTGGACTGTAATACAATAGTCCTTTCAAAGGAGAGGCACATGTTTTAAAGTTTAGTAGCATTTAGAAAAGCAACCCACATTTTATACATCCCACGAAGTAGAATTTTAGACTTTCAATGTCTTAGGCTGCGTTTATTAAACAGCAAAACTCATTTTACAGACCCGGTGATCTGTAAAAAAGAAACTTTGGCATTTCAATACCTTAGGCTAACATTTATAAGCGTGCACTCTGAAGTTAAATTAAACAACAAAAAAAAAACCCGAAAGCAAACCGTGCAGAAATCTTAGCATTTGAAAATTCGCCTGGATTTATTTTGCTAAAGAATTCCTCCTCCATGGAACCGTCGATGACCCCGGAGGAAAACTTCAACTTATTGAAAGGCTTTGTTTCCTAAAGCTATCATTCTGCTGTGCAAAATATCTCACGACCAGCCTGTATGCCAATTATCCTGTCAATGCAGCATTTATTTTATTTTATTTTTCCATATCCTTACCCTATTTCCCCCTGGGGCTTCTTCCTTCCAGCTTCAAACTTGCATTTTGCTTTATGGTTATTGTTGTTGTTGTTTTCTTTTTAAAAAATCAAGCATCCACTGCAGGGTTCATCCCTAGAAATAAGGACATCCCCGATGCCAAATAAACATAGTCCCCGGTGAGGCAGACTGTCTGCAGGAAAAAGTCTGGCACGGGGTGCCGTGTTGGAAAGTTGAACGCCACTAACAGGCTGCTGAGGGTTTGCTGACTTCCTTATTGTGGAAATTCGTCTCCCTTTAATCTGATCGCCGGATCCATCCGTTGCCTCCCATGCTGGGTAGGAGCTGAAGAACAAAAGGCTGCAGCTGCTGCTGCTGGCTGCTTTGCGTTTTGCCAGCCTACTGGCTCTTCTGCGCTTCAGGGCTCCAAGTCTTTCAGGCCATCATTCCAAAGAGGAGCTTGCTTGCACCGCTTCATATATCGGCTCCTTTTGTGGTGGAGGATGTACACAACCCGGAGGAGGGGAAGAGATGACAAGCGAGCATGCAGTGTGCAGGCACAAGCCCTGGTTGGGCAACCTCCGTTCAGACCACCCCTCCGCCTCCCATCAAGTCAAGGAGGCACACCGTCAAAGGGGAGAGACCCTCGGAGGCCTCCTTCCAGCGGGCTGGCTGAAAAAAGCGAATTTTGCCCAGTGAGGTCACAGCTCAGGAAAATTCAAACCGTGTCCGTAGACGCCCTCCACGCTAGGCTTCGTCAGGGCTGAGAAACTAGAGATGACTTAAGGCAGAAGTTTTTGCTTTTTATTTTTTATTTTTTGGTGCGGCTTCTGTTCAAGGCAGGATGCAGCAGTTGTGCTGGCCGGAGGGTGGAGGGGCGTGAGGGAGGGGAGAGGGTTATGTAAGACTTGTTTAAGGACCTGCCTCAACAAAGTCTGGGGGTGAGAGAGAAAGGGGTCCCTGTTTAGCAGGGGAATAATGCCTGGCTGTGCAGCCAGCTGCACGCTTGGCATCCGGGGTAGGGGCTGTTTCCTAGAATGTTTGCAAAAGATGCCGCTTCCTGTTTAAATTGGAAGGTATATATGGGAGACAGAGGGGGGGGAGGGAGGGAGAG
>NW_015387855.1:190449-200407 GCF_001527695.2 Protobothrops mucrosquamatus
CCCTGACTTTGGCTTTTCTGAAGTTCCTGCAGCTGTTTTGGAACAAAACCCACAGCTAAACAAATGAGGTAAATATAAGTCACCGATGTGCAGATTAAACTACGAAAACTAATTTCAGCTTTATGTTTATACGAAGCATTCTTTTGGCATTGTCTAACTGCAAGTACGCAGGGATTATAGCGGTGACTAAGAAGCATATTAATTTTCCCAAACCTTTTTGGGATAGAAAAAATAAAAATTCCTCCGTGGATGAATGTTGCTTAAGGCTGATGGAAGCCTTTGAATAGAGTACATTAATTTCTAAAAGGGTGGGGTGGAAAAATGTGAGGTTGTTTTTTTTCTTCTTTTACAGTGGTATCTAACAATAGGAGATGTGTAACCCTTGGAAGAGATGGGGTTACAAGCCACCCCATTTAAATCGTCCTAGTTGTGCTAAATTTGTAAACTCAAAAAGGTGGTAGCCAGGCAGATCTTCTAAGATATATATAAAATAATTCGTGCTTCATAAATGTGGTTGTTGGCCATTTGGGTGTGAATAAATGCAAGGAAAAACCTTTCTTATCCAGATCATTGGAAAATTGAATTCCTGACATACGTATGGTTTCAGATACGACTGCTAATATAATACTATAATATACTGCTACCCCCTCTTATTGTATCATTCTTATAATTAATATTATTCCGTTGCTTTGCACATATACTCAGAACTGCTGCACCGGAGACAAAAGTATTCCTAAGACTTTTTGAAAAAGCCAGAAATATTTGCATAAGGAGCCGCTTTAAATATACGAAAACAGTCTTTTGCGCTTGTTTGTTTTAATTGGCTCCTGATCTACATAACGCCAGTGTGGCTTATTGAAACTAGAATGACGACTGTGTGGTTTCTAGAATAAGTTATCTGTGCCTTGAAAATAATTGTGGAAGATAAGATCTGTTGATGTTAAGTCCCTAAAAAAAAACCTAGCCTTTTCTTCTGTATAGATGAAAGAGTCCCACTAGCTTAAGATACTTGAATACGAGGCTGACATTGGGTGAAATAAATGAAATACCACTCATAAAAAAGTCAGCCAGCATGAGAGAGTACCAATTTAAATATTACATGGAAAGCGAGGATGGGACTGAAGGATGTTGAATGACCAGCATTTTCCTATATCAACTATCTGCCATTTTTTTAGTATTGGCACTTGAAATAGCTATAAAACTGTGGTTCCTTAAACCAAGCTCACATATTAACGTATGAGATGAAATGTTTGGAAATAGGAGTTAGTATTAGCAATGCCAACCATACACAAAATATTGTGGAAAGTATGTCCCATGACCGCAGAGCGTTTGAGTTTGTTGGTTCTGGAGTTTGATTTACTTTTACCATTCAGAATCACAGAATAGCAGAGCTGGAAGGGGCCTTGGAGGTCTTCTAGTCCAACCCCCTGCTCAAGCAGGAGACCCTGCACCATTTGAGACAAATGGTTGTCCAATCTCTTCTTGAAAACCTCCAGTGATGGAGCCCCCACAACTTCTGGAGTCAAGCCGTTCCACTGGTTAATTGTTCTCACTGTCAGGAAGTTTCTCCTTAATTCCAGGTTGTTTCTCTCCTTAATTGGTTTCCATCCATTCATCTTTTCTCTTTATTTCTGCAGGCCTTTAGAACAGAATCTCAAGGAAAAAAAGGCAGATGAGATGATAGATAGATCACCCAACTAGAAAAGGGATAGATAGATAGCACCCAACTAGAAAAGGGATAGATAGATAGATAGATAGATAGATAGATAGATAGATAGATAGATAGATAGATAGATAGACAGACAGACAGAGACAGACAGACAAAGACAGACACAGAAATAGAGATAGAGATAGAGATGAGATAGATAGAGATGAGATAGAGACAGACAAAGACAGACAGAGATAGATGGATGGATGGGTAGATGGATGGAGAGATGGAGAGATAGACAAGCAGATAGATGGATGGAAATTTTATTAAGTCAATTGACCATAGAAAATAATACCTTCAGAGAAATCCAGTAAACCATATCTATCTATCTATCTATCTATCTATCTATCTATCTATCTATCTATCTATCTATCTATCTATCTATCTATCTATCTATCTATCTATCTATCTATCTATCTATCTATCTATCCCTTTTCTAGTTGGGTGCCAGTAGATTAAAGGGGGGAAAAAATCCCATCTGATTTATTCAAGCTTTTCTGACTTGATTCCATTCATCTGACTCCCGGGGTGGCCCTCTGGATCCCACCTTACAGATTCTTGTCAGCTTTGGCAAAACTCCCCCATTAATTTGCCCCCAAAATATCCCCAGCCCTACCAAGATTAATAAGGCTGTTGATTCTTCTCCGCAGGAAAGTTTGACCGTCCCTTACTTAATCCATGGAACCCTTCATCTAAATTTCATCTAAAGACCAAGGAGACCACAGAGTTCTTGGCTTCGTATTCTGACTCTTTGCTGAACCTTTGAAAATGATGCCTCTGGTTTGGCAAACTGTGGATGGAGGGCATTTTGGGGGGGGGCGGGGGCTGTCGGTCAATCGGAGATTGAGAAATTATTCTTTTTTTTCCCCCGGGTTCGGCCCTCTTCAAAGTTGCAAGCGAACGTGGAAAAGGTTTCAATGAATAAGATGTGTTTGAGCCAAAGCTGTTCTCAAAGTTATGTTTTTCTCATTCTTCTATTAAAGCACTGTAATTATTATTATTTTTTTTGCTCAAAGAGGGGAATAATTGGCCAAAGGGTCACTTTTCCTCCTCCAGTGGTTTGACTGCGTCAGTTCGAATACGTCAACTGGATAGGTTTGGTTGGAGAATTCCAAAGAATGTAGGCCGTTGTAAGTTTGAACGGTCACTAAATGAACTGCTGTAAGTTGAGGGCTTCCTGTATTTAGAGCAGTGTTTCTCAACCTTGACAATTTTAGGGCATGTGGACTTCAACTCCCAGAATTCCACAGCCAGCAATGTTGGCTGTGGAATTCTGGGAGTTGAAGTCCACATGCCTTAAAATTGTCAAGGTTGAGAAATACTGCCTTAGACTCAGTGTTTCTCAGCCTTGACCATTTTAAGGCATGTGGACTTCAACTCCCAGAATTCCACAGCCAGCAATGCTGGCTGTGGAATTCTGGGAGTTGAAGTCCACATGCCCTAAAATTGTCAAGGTTGAGAAACACTGATTTAGAGGACCGAACGGCGTTTCAGCTGTCGGTTGTTTAATGCAGATACGCTAGCAGCCCCCAAACCCTAACCACACCTGTTCAGATTTTCGGAGCATGACTAGCCAGCGGCCCAAAGTATAAATTGGAGCCAAGCCAGCGCTGTTTTTCTTCAAGCATCGTAGCCAAGAAAAGAATGTTTCGGCTCGTTGTGGCAGCCCACCCCCTCCTCTTTCCAGTTAGGGCTTTTGTAGCAGGTTTTTAACAGGTTTGGAGATTTGCGTAGTTACCTGGGTGCACGTTTCCAGGAGCAGAGAAGCAGTAGATGGGGATGATGAGATGGACCAGTCTAGGAAACCAAAGTCCTCTGGTTCAGGATTGTTTTTATGCTACAGTAACAGAAGTTTTGCCAGTCTGAATGGGCTTCCCTCGCTTTCATCTCCAGGCGAACAAGGGGAAGGGTTGTTGGAGATGGTTTTTCTGAATTATTTCCTTGCCCCAGGCTCAAACTTTCCTCCCTCCCTTCTCCTCCTCCTTCCTCTCTCCTCCTCCTCCTCCTTCCTCTTCCTCCTCCTTCCTCTCTCCTCCTCCTCCTTCCTCTCTCCTCCTCTTTCTTTCTTTCTTTCTTTCTTTCTTTCTCCTCCTCCTCCTCCTCCTCCTTCTTTCTTCTTTCTTTCTCCTCCTCCTTCCTCTTCCTCCTCCTTCCTCTCTCCTCCTCCTCCTCCTTCCTCTTCCTCTTCCTCCTCCTTCCTCTCTCCTCCTCCTCCTCCTTCCTCTCTCCTCCTCTTTCTTTCTTTCTTTCTTCTCCTCCTCCTCCTCCTCCTTCTTTCTTCTTTCTTTCTCCTCCTCCTCCTTCCTCTTCCTCCTCCTTCCTCTCTCCTCCTCCTCCTCCTTCTTCCTCTCTCCTCCTCTTTCTTTCTTTCTTTCTTTCTTTCTTTCTTTCTTTCTTTCTTTCTTCTCCTCCTCCTCCTCTTCCTCCTCCTCCTCCACCACCACCGCCTCCAACGAGATCACTTTTATGAGAGATCCTGGACTCAAGTGACCGACTTACAGTAATTCTGGGGAGCTTTAGTGATCATCCAGTTGAGAATGTGACGGTCCAATTACATCCTTCTAGCAAGCTACAAACCCTTCCCTGTTTTGGGGGTCACAGATGACGGCCGATGTCTGAGTCGCCAGGCCTCCCCCCTCCCTTCTCAGGCACATCAACCTCTGATAGGATGGAAGTAGAGAAGGACAGGGATGCGTCCTGGGGTCCCCTTAGCAGCCACCATCTCTGTCTTTGGTCCAGCAACTCCCTTCGTAAGAAGGCAGCCAATTCGGGGTGTGGCAGAGGGTCCGAGCCCCCGGCTTCCTTCCTAAAAGCCTCGCTCACTCACAAAGACTGTCGGGCTGCCCACCGATAGCCCGGCTAAGAGCCTGTCTTGGGCAAGAATGGAAAAGGATTTGCCTAGATGGAAAATATTTCTGTCGGTGGAAGCATCTGCCCATGATCTCATTTTCTGGAAAGGCTCCCGACGGCTTTTTCATCTTAAGGGAATTCTCTCCCTCCCTCACCCCCAAATCCTGCCTGTTCCCCCGCACAGTAGCATGTTGAAGAGCCAGGAGTTCAGAAATCACCCTTGCTGTGCTTTCTTTGGCACCCCGGCAGGCTCGGCTTTGGCCAAGGCTCCACGTCAAGCCATTCTGTCTTTGCGAGGGAACATACAGTTGATACGGCATGTTCTCCTTTTCAGAACTTCCCCTTTCTGCAAAATAAGCCTGCTTGGTTTAACAGATTCCCCACAGGACAGCTATTCTTGTTGCAAACCCAAGTGATCCGAATAACAGAGTTGGGAGGGACCTTGGAGGTCTTCTAGTCCAACCCCCTGCTCAGGCAGGGAACCCTGTACCATTTCAGACAAATGGTGGTCCAGTCTCTTCTTTAAAAGCTCCAGTGTTGGAGCATCCACAACTTCTGGAGGCAGGTTGTCCCACTGTTAGGAAGTTTCTCCTTAGTTCTAGTCTGCTTCTCTCCTTGAGTAGTTTCCATCCCTTGTTTCTTGTCCTGCCTTCCGGCACTTTGGAAAATAGGTTGACCCCCTCTCCTTTGTGGCAGCCCCTCAAATATTGGAACATTGCTGTCTTCTGGAAAACAGACCATCATCAGTCTGCCTGAAGTATGTCTTAGTTTGGGTTTTTCAAAGAAAGTCTGATCCGCCTTGTTGTGTTCTTTAAGTGGTATCCCTCGTTTGAAGCCATTTCCATCCGTCGACATTTTAACTGTGTAAACCTCAGATCAAGCCACCTCCCTTTATGGCAGACTAGTGGAGGAACAAACTCAGCCTTTACTTTGGAGATGAACTGGAGTTAATTGGCCCAGCGTGGGGAAGCGAATGAAAGCCTCTCAGTATTTTGACCTCGGTGTGGTTTTCGGCCTGGAATCGTTGCCAGCGGAAAGGACCACCGACCCCCTTATTAAAAAGTCGGTGGTGTGGGCTGCAAAAACCGTACGAGAATGTGGAAAAAGGGACTGGGTTAAGATCAGCTGGTAAACCACAGAGCTGTGCCAATCTGGGTGTTTCCTGTCGAAGCCACTATGTCATTTAACAGCAGTAATAAGAAATGCATGTGTATCTGGAGGAGTTGGTAAAAAAAAACGTTTAGATATTTTATCCTGATTTTTCTGGCTACTTCTCTCTATAGCCAAATGGTTGCAGCCTCACTCTGCATCTTGCAGACAAAAAAGAAGGGTGGGGGGGTCAAGCTATTCTCCAAAGCACCTCAAGGCAGGACAAGAAGCAACGGATGGAAACTCATCCAGGAGAGAAGCAACCTAGAACTAAGGAGAAACTTCCTGACAGTGAGGACAATTAACCAGCGGAACGGCTTCCTTCCAGAAGTTGTGGGCGCTCCATCACTGGAGGCTTTTCAAAAAGAGACTGGACAGCCACTTGTCTGAAATGGTATAGGGCTCCATGCCTGAGCAGGGGGTTGGACTAGACGACCTCCAAGGTCCCTTCCAACTCTGCTCTTCTGTATTAGCAAGAAGCTTTGAGGGTGAGGCTGAAAAGGTGGGTGTTCCTTGCCTTCCCTCTCACTTGGTATGAATTTTTTGCCCGCTGTATTCCCAAGCAGTGCCATTGTGTGGCACCCACCCACCCGTTTGAGAGAATACAGGCATTAATTATGAAAAGTTTATAAGGGAGGGCAGCCAGGTTTCAGAAGAGCTGTTCCTTTCATCGCTGCGCATGGAGAGGGCACTGTTCCAATTTGGCAAAAGCATAATGCACCACCAAGAGGGGGGGAAAAAATCCAGAAAAAGCAACAATAGAGAAGGTTTTCTCAGAGCAAAAATAGCTTAGGGGTGAAAGGAAATTTTACTGATGCGAGGCACACGGGAGAGTGGAGAGAAGCCATCTCTCTGAATGGAGAAACTCACCGAAGAATTAAAATTATACTGCATAGTGATAAGGCAGAACACGGTTCAAGTAGGTGAAGAAAACACCGTGTCTATAGTTTATTTTCCTGTTTGCTGTGTGAAATTACTTCCTTTGGGGCTATAGATGGAGAACCCAAGTTGGTTGAAGATTACCTAAGGACATTTTATTGGTAGGAAATCGTTTTTGTTTTAAGATTTATTTCAAGCACTTAGTTGTAGGCTAGATACGTTCCAGAAGGATGTGAGTCCTCAACTTACAACAGTTTGTAAGTTACAATTGCATTGAAAATAGTGACTTGGGAATCATTTTTTCACTCTTAACCACTGTTGTGGCCTCTTCATGGCAAGAAGGTCGTAAAATGGAGGAAAACTCACTTTACAATTGTCTTATTTAGCAACAGTATGTTGTAGATGACTCCTGGTTTTTTTTTTTTTCTCCTGGGGCTGCTGGCCTTTGGGTTTCCTTGGGAAGTTTTGCAGACCTTTCTTTTACTTAACTCCTTTAAGGAGAGAGAGAGCTGAAATTCTCCTGTAAAAGGGGGGGGGGAACCCCAAACCTTGGTCAGATACCAGTTCTGTAAGTCAGCAGAAGATCGGGCAAGATTTAACTTGAGCAAGTCTTGAACTTGATTGACATCTCCAAGTGAGGATGAGCGAACATCCATCCCTAAGGTTCCCAGAAATGTTACTAATAATACTAAATACCAATGGCGTAAATGTGGGCTGTTTAGCAGCTGTGGCTTCGTCCGTTTGGGATTTTGCATTTACTGAAAGTTCCTTTGAACGACAGCTGCCTCCAGAACTGGCCACCCATTCTTTCGTTCCCAAATTGTCGGTGCTCAGATTACGTTTCGTTAGGAAGAATGGAGGTTGAAAGACAAGCGGTTAACGCAGAGGGTCCTCGCTTCACAGCAGTTTGTTTAGTGACCGTTCAAAGTTGGGAAAAAGTGACCGTTTTTCATACTTATGACCGTTGCACCTTCCCCATGACCAAGGGATCAAAATCCAGACGCTTGGCAACTGGCTCATACTTACGACAGTCGCAGTGTCCCCGTGTCCCTTTTTGCGACCTGGCTGACAAGCAAAGTCACTAAGGATGCCTTCAGAGGTTTTTAAGAAGAGATTGGACAGCCATTCGCTCAGAATGGTGTAAGATTTCCTGCTTGAGCAGGGGGCTGGACTAGAAGACCTCCGAGGTCCCTTCCGACTCTTGTTATTCTGTTAAGTCGGTTGTAACTCTTATCGACGAATCTCTCTCTTTCCTTTTAGGGATTTATCTGTTGGACTTAATCTACATTGATTCAGCCTACCCAGCTTCCGGCAGCATCATGGAGAACGAACAAAGGTCCAATCAAATGAACAACATCCTCCGAATAATTGCTGATTTGCAAGTCTCTTGTAGCTACGGTTGGTAAACCCGCCTCCTCACCTGGCTTAGCCAACTTAGTAAATTAGTCTCAGAGGTCTCCCTTGTGTAAAAGCTGGCCTTGAGGGTTAATGTTCTAAGTCATTTTGTTTCCGCCATCTTTTATAGGTCATTGTTTGTTTTGGTGACTAGGTTTGCAGTTGTTCATATGTGGTGGATGAAGGGATATGCTTTCCTTCCCATTTTATGGATAAATTCCATTGCAGACATTGGTTATAACGTTATCAACTATATAAACTTGGTTTCTAACATTATCAACTCTTATCAACTGTGCAGCCCATTGGTGTAGGCTGCTGTGAGTTGTTTTGCTTCCCCAGAATGATGTTTTTTGAATTTCCACTTAATAGCAACAGCACTTAGACTTATCTACCGCTTCACTGGGCTTTACAGCCCTCTCAAAGCGGTTTACAAAGTCAGCGTGTTGGCCCCCAACAACCTGGGCCCTCGTTTTACCCACCTCAGAAAGATGGAAGGCCGAGTCAACCTTGAGCTGGTCAGGATCAAACTGCTGGCAGTGGGCAGAGTTTAGATAGGGGGAACAAAAGTTTCAGCTTGTTGCTGCAAAAAATTGCTTTTCTTCATAACACTTTTGAGATTTATATACTTTTTTCTTTCTTTTTGCTACTGCAGATCACCTTCTAATGTTACCCCACGTGCAAAAATACTTGAAGTCCGTCCGGTATATTGAAGAGCTCCAGAAATTTGTGGAAGACGATAACTACAAGTAAGTACACTTCCTGCTTGCTTCACTTCAGCTGACTTCATGAGGGGAGGGGGGAATAGTCTAGCCATCAACTTGGAGGGGGGGAACACTTAAAAAATATTTCTGGCAAGGAAATGAGAAGATGAGGGTTTTTTTTAAATAAAACAAAAGGTGTCAGAGAACTAAGTGAAATTTCAGATGGAACTCAATCTGTAAAAGCCAACTTCATTTCCGAAACGAAACCGCTAACTCCAAAATAAGATTATTTCTAAAGGCTTGAAATAAAAACGGAGAAGCTTGCTGTTGCATTGACGCTTCGTTTGGTTGAAAGAAATCTTGTCAATGAGACAGCTAGACTGTCATGGTTCCAACATATGAAACTCTTCAAAAGAACTTCGAGGCATCGTTTACTGTAAATAATCTTTTATCCGAGTAGCATAATATCGGCACTGCATAATCGAAGCCAAAAACTGAGTTCCCCTCCCCTGGGCACATAGTATCAAAGCACAATTCCCTCCTCCAATTAACCGTCATAAATCACACTCCCCAATTAGCTTGAAGCACCTCTCCAGTTCCCCAGCCCACCAATTTATCAGCTCTGGGCTCGATAACCTTGATTCTCACCCTAGGTTTAGTGTTGTTATGTCTAGCTGGACTCTCATTCACATCGCTCCCTCCTCCCAGCATCATCTAACTCTAAAATCAAAAGGGAAAAAGAGGGCTACATTTCCATCTGTTGTCAATGCAAAACATCCAGTGTTAGCAGCGTCGATATAGACTAGACTAGACCAAAAAAAAAAATCCTTTTTTTTTTAAAAATTCACCACAAGCTGAATTTTCTGTAGTCATCACATACGGTATTGTAAGTGATTCATCCTGTCTCACAGTTGTGAGCTGATTTTCATTAAGTTAACTAGAAAAGCAAAATCTGGATGGCTTTATGAGTGGGTGGCTGATGTATGTGGATGTACATGACACATTTTCACAACCGTGGTAAAATTCTCCTCGCTCGGAATGGAAGCCGTGGCACAAAAGGAATCCCAGCACAGAAACACTTTGGAGCTTGGCATTTTCTTGGAAAAGAGACAGTCCTTGACATACAACTGCAGTGGAACCCCCAGTTTCTGTGGCTAAGTGAGAACAGTTGCCGAGTGACTTTTGCCCCGTTTTACAACCGCTCTCGCCACCGGCCGTTCAGTGAAATCACTGCAGTTATCAAGTCACACGGTTGTTAAGTGGATCTGCCTTCCCC
>NW_015387855.1:201366-203641 GCF_001527695.2 Protobothrops mucrosquamatus
TTTTTTTTTATTTTTCTAGTTTTTTTTTAAATCTAACTTCTCATTTGTTTGCTTATTTGAGACTGTCGGTTTATCTGGCGGTTGTGTTGGCTTGCCATGTTATTGTGGGTGGCGTGCAGGGTCTTACCCGTTGTCAACTTTGCAAGGTGTTGTGTTGTTGTTTTTCCGTCACGAGGCTTTGTAGGCCGTGGAAGCCTTCTTGAGGCCGTAGTGAAATGTGTGTAATTGCAGCCGGTGTGTGAGTCTGTGCTTTTTGTGTTGAGGTCTCTAGGCTGGCTGCCAGAAGCCACATTGCTTAATTTAATTCTTGGACCGGATTCCACATTCATGCGCGATGTTAAGATTATATATACAGTAGTTTTTCATTAGCTTGGATATTCTGCGTGGAACAGATCATAACAAAGGGGGTTCTCTAAATATTTAGGACCATGACATAATTCTTGGAAATGAGACAGAACATGAGTAATTTTTTTTCTCTCTCTCTCTCTCAGAAACACATTTTAAACCCTGCAGAGGCAATTGCTAGCAACAGCGAGCCCTGTTTACATGTATTTTCCTAGAGGTCATCCAGCAGTCTTTCTTTTGATCTGAAAATCTATGTCTTGATTAAATGTGTGCTGATTTATATATATATAAATATATATATATATATATTTAAGTAAGATAGAAAGCTGTACATAGGCTCTTAGGAAGTACAAAAAGAGAGAGAGAGAAAAGAATAAGAAAGACAAAAGATAATTTGTCTTGTTTTAACTGAAGGTAGTCCTCCAGTGTCAGAGCACCCACAATTTCTGGTGGCAAGCTGTTCCACTGGCTAATTGTCCTCACAGTTAGGGAGTTTCTCCCTAATTCCAGGTTGCATCTCTCCTTGATGAGTTTCCATCCGTTGCTTCTTGTTCTTTTTTTGACTACCTTCTCATCTCCAACACTGTGCAAAATAGACAGGTGGTCCTCGGCCTACGACCACGGATGAGATATGCGCAGATGAGGCTTCCGTAAAGAGTTTGCGGGTTTATCATTATTTTCAGAAATCTGACTTGATTTCTAAGACTGGCTTATATACTAAACGTAGCTGCAACGCTTCTGTTTGAGAAGCTTCATTTTTCTCTCCTTCCACCTTAACTGCCCCCTGAATATCTGCAGAACCAATTATCCAGTCCTGCCTATGTAAGCATTGCCTTTTATTATTATTATTATTATTTTTTTTTGCAATTGTGCTGATCTTGGACCAACCACTTCTTTCTTTCCATCGCTTCCATCTTCAGATTCCCAGTTGGATTCCTTTCTTCCCAGCTCTCTAAGATTACCGAGACTCCTTTCCCAAACTAACAGCTTCCCCTTTGGCGAAGGGCAGAGGTCTGCCTCCTCCTCGCAGACCGTTTTCTCAGCAGTCTAGCTCTGTCTCAGGTTTCCCACAAGCAAAAGTTGTAATTTTTTATTTTTAAAAAATATATATTGTTATAATTATGGCTTTGTGGTGCGTTCGAGATAACCCAGATGGTTTTGTGTCTAAGGAAGGACTGGAACTCACTGTCTCCTGGTGAATGGCCCAAACTCACCCAGCCAGCTTTTATGCCTATAGAGGAACTAGAACTCACCGTCTCCTGGTGATTGGCCCAGAATCCCCCAGCCGGCTTTCATGGCTAAAGCAGGACTAGAACTCACCGTCTCCTGGTGATTGGCCCAAAGTCAACCAGCTGGCTTTCATTCTGAAGGCGGGACTAGAACTCACCGTCTCCTGGTGATTGGCCCCAAAGTCACCCAGCCGGCTTTTACGCCTATAGAGGAACTAGAACTCACCGTCTCCTGGTGATTGGCCCCAAAGTCACCCAACTGTCTTTCATGCCTAAGGCAGAACTAGAACTCACCATCTCCTGGTTTCTAACCTGATACCTTAATCACTAGGCATTGAAATAGGTAGGATGTTTTCTGGTCCTCACAGCTGTGTGTAGAAGAGATGAATAATGTATTTATGACGGTCGCAGTGTCCTGGGGGGGGTGTCACGTGATCCCCTTTTGGGACCCTCTGACAAGCAAAGTCAGCTTCACTTAACAACTTTTATTTTATTTATTTATTTTATTTTTTTATTTTTCATAATTTATATGCCGCCCTTCTCCCCACGGGACTCAGGGCGGCTCACAGCATATTAAAATAACACAATACAAACAACACACACAACATTTCCCCTATAAAAGCCAATTAAAACCGAATATTTGTAGCTGTGACATTATTAAAATCATTAAAAATTATCCCTATTTAAAATTCACCCTAGGT
>NW_015387855.1:203889-224885 GCF_001527695.2 Protobothrops mucrosquamatus
AGTGACTGTGCGCAGAGCATCCCGGTCCAGAAAAGGGCGCAACTGGTAGATCAGGCGAACCTGATAAAATGCCCCCCTGGTCACGGCCGACAAATGGTCTTCCAGTGTCAGCCGCGGATCCAGGAGGACACCCAAGTTGCGAGCCCTCTCTGAGGGGGCCAAAGTTTCGCCCCCTATAGACAGCGATGGAATCAGCTGGGTTACTGACTTAACAACGATGGCAAGACAGGTGTTAAAATGGGGCAAAACTCTCTTAACAACTGCCTTGCTTAGCCATGGAAGTTTGGGGGGGTCAGCTGTGGTCGTAAAGCGAGGACTGTTTGAGGTGAGGGAGACCAGAAGGTGAGGATCAACTACAGACTGGTAAAATTGCCAAACGGTTATTAAACTGGATGGAAAAAGTTGTTGGATTAATTTCAGGTTGCCAAAATAAAAATTGCTTCACGCTGAGTATTCATTTCATCTGAAAGGGGGTATTTGCCTGGTACGTGTGTGAGTCACGCCGTGTAACTTTTATTTGGTTTGACTGAAATGTCAAACTTACTTTTACTTGAACTCAAGGCAGAGTGTGTTTTCCCTCTTATGGTTTAAAAACATTCAATTTGAAGGGTTGCTAAAAGAAAGTCAATCACAGGAGGTGATTTAAAAATACTCTCTGATTTCCAAAGCAATATTCATTCCTTCTCTCTCTTTCTCTCTTTCCTCTCTCTTTTCTTTCTCTCTTTTTCTCTCTCTTCCTCTCTTCTTTCTCCCTTTCTCCCTTTCTTTCTTTCTTTCTCTTTCTCTCTCTTCCTTTCTGTCTCTCTTTTTCTTTTTTCTCTTCTTTCTCTCTTTCTCTTCTCTCTCTTTTCTTTCTCTCTTCTGTCTCTTTTTTCTCTCTTCTGTTTTTCTCTTCTCTTTTTCTCTTCTCTTTTCTTTCTCTTCTTTCTCTATTTTCTTTCTCTCTTTCTCTCTCTTGCCTTCCTTCCTGCTTGAGAGGAATGATAAGAATTTATCAGTTCAAACCTCAGCAAATGTGATGTACTTTATTTAAAGCACACATCGCAGGCGGAGAATCTGTGTGCCAGAATCTGGTGTGCCATTCATGCTCCATCATGGCAGCTGTCTGGAACAATATTTTATTTCCTTAGCTCTGCAAGTTCAAATGAGTCGAGCCAAATCAAAAAACAGCTTTCTCCGTAGGGTATTTATTTTTAAAGAGGGTGTGAAGTATGTCCTAAAGCTTTTCAGTTCCATAGGATTTTCTTTTTATGGATCTAAACTTTGGGTGCGCAGTTGCCAAAACGGAACAAAATAAAAAATGTGGAACCAAAGCAAACAAATGTTTATGGCTATGAGTTCCTTTAAACCAGATGAACATTTTTTTCAGTTTGTTGGTCTTTTTCCCCCCCCAGAAAATGTTGCAGCAGAAATCAAAATGAATGTTTGGCACACTCTGAAATTTTAGTGTTCTTATTGTGGCTTCTGCTCTGGCCAATATATGAGCGATTGTGTGCAATGAATATATATATATATATATTAAAAAAGGGAAAAGGCGATCGTTTGTAAATTCCTTAAATTTCAGGTAGCACCTTGAAACAGCACACAGCAGCCAAGAATGTGTTCCAGTAAGAGGCCAGAGAGTCGATCTGTAAAATCTTTTCTGTGAAGAAAAATCATGGTTTTTGGGGGGAAGGATAAATACAAGTCTGGAGTAGAACAGGATAGAAAATATTCCAAAACCAAATGAGGTTAAAAGAGGCCTGCGTAACAATCGACTAACCACCCCTGGCATTAGGGGGAAATTTATCCTTTGAGGTTGCGGATTAAAACAATGTCAGCTAGCATGAAGACCCTACACTTGCCTATATTTAGGATTCGTACGTTTTAAATGCTGAAACTGACCGGCCTAAGAACGGCCTTCCTTGCGTGCCTTGCCGCTTGCTAAAATGGCTTTGTAAATAAAGATAAGTTGGTCTGTGCCGTTGTGAAAACTCTGCTTAGCTTCACAGGACGAAGCTGTTCATAACTTCAGTAAAAACCTATTGTGCCCAAAGAATTCCTGAACACATCCAGGCTAAGATAGATTTCCTGCTTTTCAGCGATAACGCACGAGAGATAAGACGCCTGTCCCGTTGGCCTTCGCTTCAGCCGGCCGCCGACTTTTCACGTCATCGTTTTTCTGTTTTTTCCAGATTGTCCCTAAGAATTGAGCCGGGAAACAGCTCCCCGCGGCTGATCTCCTCAAAAGAAGACCTGGCAGGTGAGTTTCCAGACATCGTCCTGCTCTGCCATTCAGTTTCACAAACATCCTTCCATCGGCTGGGATCCTCCATTGGGGTTTTCTGCTTTGCGATCACCATCGTGGGTTGTTTTTTTTCATACCAAACCATCCAGATGTCTGCTCGGCATCTCAACTACACTTCAGTTCCTTTTCCTCAACTCTCAACCGTTCATTTGGTGACCGTTCGGGGTTACAACGGCACTGGGAAAAATAACTTAAGACCCGTTTTTCACACTTGAGGACCAGTTGCAACATCCCTGTGGTCACATTATCAAAATTCAGATGCTTGGCAACTGTTTCATACTTATGACAGTTGCAGTGTCCCAGCGTCATGTGATTTTGGAGGATGGATGGATGGATGGATGATAGATGGATGGTTTCCACAGATCTTTAGAACAGGACCTCAAGAAAACAGCAGATGAAGAAAGAAAGAAAGAAAGAAAGAAAGAAAGAAAGAAAGAAAGAAAGAAAGAAAGAAAGAAAGAAAGAAAGATATAGATAGATAGATAGATAGAGAGAGAGAGAGAGAGAGAGAGAGAGAGAGAGAGAGAGAGAGAGAGAGAGAGAGAGAGAGAGATATGGATGTATGGCTTCCACAGGCCTTTAGAACAGGACTTCAAGAAAATGGCAGATGATGGATGGATGGATGGATGGATGGATGGATGGATGGATAGATAGATAGATAGATAGATAGATGATAGATAGATAGATAGATAGATAGATAGATAGATAGATAGATAGATAGATAGATAGATAGATATGGATGTATGGCTTCCACAGGCCTTTAGAACAGGACTTCAAGAAAATGGCAGATGATGGATGGATGGATGGATGGATGGATGGATGGATAGATAGATAGATAGATAGATAGATAGATGGTTCCCTGATTCAAATATGTTTAAAATTGTATTCTTTGACAAAGAACAAGACCTTCCAAACCAGCAGTTAGAAAAACAGAGGTTCTGCCAACAGGCTTATCATCTTTAAAATGACGCAGCAGGAAAAGGGGATAGGAAAGTGGGGGGGGGGGTTGGAGGAAACCCCAACAAGCTTAGTCACCTCTTTTTGAAAATCCTAGGCAGTCAGAATAATATATGCACAACTCTTCAGGGATTTCTGCTCCTGGTGGAGGTCCTTTTGCGGAGGGGGATAAGTGTAAATCAGAACTTGACTCCCCCCCCAACCACCTATTTCTCTCAAGTACAGCTGTGTAGACACACGCACACCACACTGAAACGTGTTTACGGTCCCGAAGGTTTCTGAGACCCTGGGCTCAACCCGAAAAAGTTTGGCACTGATGTGAATTTTGCAAGCCAAGCCTGCCTCCTTCCTGGCCCACTGACCACATTGAAATAATCCTGGGTGGTATTCCTTCAGTGCCTCTTTGTTAGGCTGATATTTCTGAAACCCACTGACCTGGCCTGGCTGCTCTTTAACCACAGGCTACATAAAAGAGCGTAATCCAGGGGCTTAAAAACCAGTTCTTTCACCTCCAGGCTGTGTGGGGCGCATACATTACCCAGAATGTGCAAAACGAATCGATCTGGATCTGGCATTCCAGCAAATATCCGAGGGATTCCTTTGATGCTGCCCCGTGGAAAAATCAATGTTGGTTTGGCCTGCTGCCTAAATCTAGGCCTGCCAAGATGCCAACGCTGATCCCCTGGTTTTGTTTCTTCCATCAATTTAATCGAGCGAAAGCTAGGCTAATCTTCGTAGCTTTTTTTCTTTCTCAACATTATCCATTCTGCAGGTTTGCTCATAAGCAAGTGTTCTTACTCTAGACTTCATATAAATTACCCCCGTCGTCTAAACTGCGATTTAAATTGCGTGGCTGTGTCGTATCCTGCTTCTGTACGTGTGGCAACATACTCTTGAGGGGTTCCTGATTTTGTCCTCATTCGGAAGCTTAACGTGGAACGGGAGAAACCTGTGTAAATATGTCTCTAAAGCAGACTAAACAAACCAGAACGTGCAAACTGATACGGTAGCCATGATTCCGAAGGCATTTTTTTCTCCTGGGGTCCAGTTTTGCCACGTTGACAGAAAAAGAGCGATCTTCAAAGGCTGGCGCAATGTAGGGGAAGGGATTTTGCTGGATGCTTTGAGATTTAAGAGGCCGTTTATACGATTTGCTCGTAGCTGAGTAGAAATATTTGGAATATGTCCCTTGCAAGAAGAGATTGCTGATTTTAGGAAGCAATTCTACATTGCTACGGTGGTTTTTTCCCCCCCATTTTTTCCCCCTGTATTGCTGGAGCCATTACTTCAAAGTAATGTTATTTTAGAGTTAGTGGTAGCAGTTTTGTTCATGTTGTAGTACGTTTCATAGACACTTCAATTCAATTAACCAATGCAACGACTTGCCTTCAGAAGTTGTGGGTGCTTCATCAATGGAGGTTTGAAAGAAAAGACTGGGTCTCCTGCTTGAGCAGGGGGTTGGACTAGAAGACCTCCAAGGTCCCTTCCAACTCTATTCTGGTTGATTGGTTGGTTGATTGGAATGCCTTCTCCTGTTAAATGGGTTTATATCCACGTCTTGAGTAAACAAAAGTGATTCTTAAATCTCTATTTTTTTTAAAAAAAAATGTATCTCATCAATATTATGGAAATAATATGTTTCAGTTGGAAACTTGTAAAATGTAACATTACAATAGGAAGTCCCCATCCACTGTAGGAGGGTTTTGAAACATACACATTTTCTAATTTATGCGTGGCTTAATACATGAGTGTAAAATCTGCAAATCTGTTTTCCCGTGTCGTTAAGAGCTTTCTTAGTTAAAGAAATGTCAAAAAAAGCCATAATCATTTTTGGAATACAATGGTTTTTGCAAATATAATTATCCCTCAAATGGAAAGCCCTAACAAGTACCGTGACCTTTAATTTTTATACATAAACGGAAAAATATGTTTTGCTCTTCCTCTTAAATTGAATTCAGGAACAGCCAACAATAATTCCAGGAGCAATCGGTTTTGTAACTTAGGTTCCATTCCAAGGGGGGGGGGACACAGTAAAATACAAAATTCCTGATATTAAAAATATATCTCTCTGCCAAAGGTGCCCAACTCTGGTAACTATCTTCAACCCAAACCAGCATCCAGTTCACTAAACAGGATCTGGCTGGAAGTATCTCCAAGTATCTGATGCCTTTGTGAGGTCTGATGGGAACCGTTTTGCCCTCTGGCAATTCTGCCTTTGACATGTTGGAGAAGACCTGCTGTTTGTCAGCTAGCTCTCCATAAATCAGTCTAGAAGACGATGAAAAAAAGGATACCAGAATTTTTTTTTTCAAGCAGCATAA
Source organism: Protobothrops mucrosquamatus (assembly GCF_001527695.2). Lineage (NCBI taxonomy): Eukaryota > Metazoa > Chordata > Lepidosauria > Squamata > Viperidae > Protobothrops > Protobothrops mucrosquamatus. The sequence continues at coordinate 209,455 of NW_015387855.1, forward strand.
TTTGTATTAACGATGGCTGAGATTTCTTTTCCCCATCGTCCCCTCGTACTTCTCCCCTCGTGCTAACTACTAGTAGAAGTCAGATAACTTGAGGGTCATTTAGAGCCCCAGAAGTTTGAAGGCCAGGGGAGAAGGTATATGTGGACCTTATTTAAACTACTTCAGCTGTTCACATTTTCCAGTCAGTTGCCTGTAAAGAAGGAAACCATCTGGGCTGAGTCTCAAAAATGGCCAGGATGAGTTCTGTAACCAGCAGACGGTTGTTTGGGAACACATACTTCCAGCCATGCTTTCCTTCCCCTGAAAATATTTCACATCCTAATTTAAACCAGAGCAGAAATGGTATAAGATCTTTTCCTCTGGACGTCTTTCGGTTTAGAGGAGTGTTAAAAGACTTGGCCTCGCAGCTAAGACTTTATTATTGTTATTATTTTCCTGGGCAAGACACAAGAACTGAAACAATGTGGATTGTGTATATGCACATCAGTGTAATTCTCGTTGAGGTTCGGAAAATAAGCAGTGAAAATGAGCCTAAAGAGGTCATCTCAGGGCTGTGAGTTGAATTCCTGGTAGAGGAATTGAAATCTATAGAATGTCAACCGGTTTGCCATGTCTGGTGAATCCCAAAATGGCCAAAACCAGCCCTTTGGTGCCCGTCTCTTGGTGGCCAATAAAAGATCTAAACTCACTGTACCTTAAAACAATTTCACTTCTCTTCCTCCTCCTCCTCCTCCTCCTCCTCCTCCTCCTCCTCCTCCTCCTCCTCCATGTTGTAAAGGAGTGGGGTTTGTGGAGATGATGATGAGAAGGAGGAGGACCGAGGGGTCCTTGGTGCTCTTTGAGTTTGGTTGTTTTATTGCAGACGTTTAATTACCAAACTGGGTAACATCATCAGTGCTGGAAAGGAGAGGGGTTTGTGGAATGGAGGAAGGAGAAGGAGAAGAGGACACAAAATGTACCTGGATAGCAGCATTTGCATGAGTTTTGCAGCCAATGGAATAATCATAAACAAGTTTTCAATAATAACTTTGTTTTAGCCTTTAAGATATGTGGGAAGAAAAGTCCTTGTTGTCTTTATAGATAAAAAGATAAATAAATCTGCATCCTAAGTGAAATAAATTGGACAGCCCTTTGTCCTGGGATGGTATAAAGTCTCCTGCTTGAGCAGGAGGTTGGGCTGGATGACCTCCAAGGTCCCTTCCAACTCAGTTATTCTGTATTCTGTTACTTCCCCCCCCCCCAAAGCCGCAGGCAGGTCTGCAGCCATGAATACATTCTTGTGCTTCCAGGTTCTCTCAGGCGAAACTGTGTGAAACCACACCACTGTTGTGGCCCCATAACATGACAAGAAAAAGCTGCTTCCCATCGTCCCTTTGTGAATGTTGACAATCAAATTCTTCTCGTTGGAAAGTTGAGTGTTGCAATTAGATGGATGTTGGCCTTGGTATGTCTGGCTCTGGAATTAGTTCCAAAGTTCAAACTAAATCAGAAGTGGCTGTTTATGTTTTGTTTTGTTTTTTTGTGTCTCTGTTTTTCTTTTTTCAAGGAATCGGGGAAGAATCTTTTTCAAAAGAGACAACAAGTCTCTTTTGGCCAGTTGGGGTATTTACCATCCCGATGACGTAAGCTGGATGGAACTTCCTCCACTTTGGACCGAAAGGAAGGCACCCTTTTTCCGTGCAAACAATTAGTCTGACATTTAACTCTGCCGTTTACTTTAGAGGTAGCCATGGTTACTGATAAATAGCTTTGTTCTGGGAATTTTAGTGGCCAATTCTTGACTGAAAGCCAGAATTGTCTCATTCTCTCTTCACATCCTTGATAGCTTCTTCTCAACTCATTCTCAAATCTCCACCACACATTTTTCTTTCTCCTCTTCCGGGACGCGATAGAATAATAAGTGGCTGAAAACCATTCTGTCTGGTTTTCTAATCCTGTCCCTTGCAGGTGCCAAAAGCTTATATGTCGACTTAACCTTGGTTTTAATTCTGCTCACAAATGGTTGCAAAAGCCAATAGTTGCAGAACTGAAGGGCCTCATCCTCTATAAGTGAATCAGCTCCCGTCTGAAAGTCTTTTTGTAAGGAACTGTTTCGTTCTGAAATCATTCTTGAACTGTGTGGTGCTCTCCGAGCTTGGCTGACCTCTTGCAGATGTTTCATTACCCAACTGGGTAGCATCCTCAGTGCTAGAAGGGAGTGGGGTTTGTGAAGTAGAGGAGAAGAAGGGGGAGGAAGGAGGAGGAGGAGGATGAGGAGGAGGAGGAGGGCAAATTTGACATCCTTGGTGCTCTCTGAGATTATTTTCTTGCCGAAGTTTCGTGACCCAACTAGGTAACATCATCAGTGCTAGAAGGGTGTGTGTGTTCTCTTGGTAGTTCCTTGATAGGGTTAAAGGAACTTGGTAGGAAGAACAAGGCACCAAAACCTAGAACAAACTGAATGGAGCAGAGAAGAGTTGAAATTGTGGAGTCCTTGGTGCTCTCCAAGCTTAGTTGTCTTCTTGCAGACATTTCGTGACCCAGCTAGGTGACATCATCCGTGTTAGAAGGGGGTAGGTTTCGCTCTCTGTTTATACACAAGTGACTTGCCCTGTTAGTTTAGGTTGGAATTCTTTGGGGCATTGTTTACTGCTTGATTGTTGGTCTAGTATTAATCCTGGTGTTAATCTCTGCTTAGCAATTTCCTTGTAATCTTCTGTTTCGTTTTATTAGGGATTCATACTTTTCATGCTTTGGTGTTCTGCTAAAGAATTACGCTTTGTTTAAAGCCCCTGAATGATTATTTCATGGGGAAATTATGCAAATGAAAGTGACCAAAAGGATCCTTTGGAATAGTCAGACTTCATGGTCAGCTTTTCCAAACGTTCCTGCCACAAGTGCAGCCATCAGCTTTTCTGGGTTCCTCTCAAGTCCCCCAATATAAACCCTTCGTCATAATGTTTCGCCTTCTCTGCATTATTTTTTTTTCACGTTTACGTCGGCGCTGTCCTGACAGTAACACGGACGGCTAATGAAAAGCAAACTGGCTTTTTTCTATATATAAAAATGATTGAAAAATCATGTGGTTGCAGTAATAATGTCTCCTAGAAGAAGACAGAGTGGGGAAAAACTATTCCTGGTTTATGCAAAGTATTTTTTTTCCTCCCTGTTCAAACGAAATGGTTCCCAGAACAATTTGCATACAATGTGCAAAGACGAAAAGACATGGGGAATTACAGACTTGGGACAAAAGGGATGAAAGAACAAAAGAAAATATAATCCCCATTGTTTAATGGAGACAGGGCATCCTATGAAGAGCAAGTAGAAAGGAGGAAAAAAAAATCTTTGGCTTGGGTGGGGTCCTGGCTGCTGTCTCCTTGCTTGTTTTCTTGCAGACGTTTCATTACCCAATTAGGGAACATCATCAGTTATTTTTACAAATAATTCCAGGTGGTGAACTTATCCAACGCATCTCCCACCTCCTATTTTTCCTACACTAACAACCCCATGAGGTGGGTTGGGGCTGAGAGAGAGGGACTGTCCCAAAGTCACCCAGCTGGCTTTCTTAGCTAAGGTAGGACTAGAACTCACCGTCTCCTGGCGATTGGCCCAAAGTCGCCCAGCTGGCTTTCATGGCTAAGGCAGGACTAGAACTCACCGTCTCCTGGCAATTGGCCCAAAGTCGCCCAGCTGGCTTTCATGGCTAAGGCAGGACTAGAACTCACCATCTCCTGGCGATTGGCCCAAAGTCGCCCAGCTGGCTTTCATGCCTAAGGCAGGACTAGAACTCACCGTCTCCTGGCAATTGGCCCAAAGTCGCCCAGCTGGCTTTCATGGCTAAGGCAGGACTAGAACTCACCGTCTCCTGGCAATTGGCCCAAAGCCACCTAGCTGGCTTTCATGCCTAGGGCGAGACTAGAACTCACCATATCCTGCTTTCTATATCCTGGTGTCTTAACCCCTGGACCAAACTGGGTCTCCCAAGAATTGTGCAAGAATCTTCATTTATCCATGGCTCATGCTTGGTCTGCAGGGAGTGGGCTGAATCGAATCGAACCAAAGAAATTCATTCCCCAAACTTGAAGAAAATACTTCTACTGCAAGAAGAAAAAAAAGACCCACTTCCAATACGTCTTTCGGGTTACACCCCGATCGAGGAAAAAAAAACAACAGAGCTGCATATTTTGGAAACATGTGTGACCTTCTCAGCAGCTACCTCATGCCAAAGTGACTCACGCGTTGTCTTAAATGCTTATTGTTAACCGGGATCCACCGCTCCTTTGATCCCATCCACCCACGTGTGCACGAAGGAAGGACTAAAACCGCAGGAGAGCACAGGTCTGCTCGTCTGGTTTCACCAGGATCTGCAGAACGAGAGATGCCCCCAGTTTTGTCTCCTGCTTTTCTCTAGAACCAGCTCTGCTTCTCCCTTCCAAGGCATCTCCTGTTTAGCTTCAGCGTTGATTAAGTCCTACAGATGCGATGTTTCGCTTGGCGGGAGCCGCTGAGCTAACTGAAGCAGAAAGTTATGAGGAATAAAAAAATGGAAAATATGCTTTTAACAGAAGCCCGTTCCTTCGTTCCCTATTACTATAAACTCAGAACGAAGGCTGGGCTTTTGGCTTCCTACACATAATATAATATATTTTTCCTCAACGGGAAGCTAGAAGCTTTCCAGTGGATTCCTCATCCTGCACTAAATGAGTTGATGCTTTCTTGCTTGGTGGACCTGCCTGGGATGAAATAAAAACCTGATTAAGAAGCAGGCTTGCTGCTGCTTTGGGGGCAGAATCGAACTTAAATTAGGATCCAGATTATAGATCTCATGAATGGAGGGGTGGTAAAGGCAGTCCTCGACTTACGAGCACAATGGAGCCTGCCCATTATCGTCGTAAATTGAGGGTCCTTTTCGAATGCTCAAACATCACTTAGTCTTCTCCGCAAGCTGAATGTGACAGCGTGATTTTTCAAAGACCCCCTGTTTGTTTGTTTTGTTTTTTTACTCAGAAAGAAATCTTATTATGACTGGGTGATTATATTTTATTTATAGTCAGAATATCCCCCGCGGCACAACCTTATAAAGCAAAGTTTTGATGATTGAAAAAAAACCTGTTTGATTAAAGTAAGATAACCTCCAAGCTTTGGGGGGGGGGCATCGTTGGTTAAGCGAAACGTGTTCAGGCCTAGACACACACACACTGCAACCTTCTTAACGCAATCACAACAAAACCAAATTTGGCATCTTTCCTGGAGGTTTTTTTTTGTAGAGCAGACCAAAACCGAAGCAGTTTGCGAAATTTGGGAGTTGTTAAATCAGAACGCCAAGAATTAAGACAAGGGGTCTGATCGGGCGCGCACCCAAGCGATCAAGGCAGGACCTGGCTTGGCTGAAAGTTTTCTTCTGCCAGCAGAAAAGAAAGCTGGGGAAATAATTAGAACGAAGGAAGGTCCACGGCTGAGGGGGCCTTTGTCCTAGCCTGGAGCTCTGCTCCTATCACTCCACAAATCCAGATCAAAAACTCTCTTCCCAACCTCTAAAATTGTCAACCTCAAGCGGTCCCAACTGGGGATTGCACTGAGAGGTCACATAAGTTGCAGAACCCCGTCGGTCAAGGAATTTCAGCCAGCGGGGTCCAGGACAAGAGCTTTTTTACCCTTTGGAACATCGTGCACCCACTCCAAGGTGATATCTGCACCCACTTTTCTAACCTTCCATAAGCACCTGAAGACCTGGCTCTGCCAGTTGACTGGGGCCCCAGTGGCGGTGAATCCCTTTGAAGGTGGTTAATGGAATAAGGAAAGACCCCACCTCCCCTCCCCATGGAGACCCTGCTCCCTTCCTCCTCACCCCCATCTTCTAATTGTTCATTGCACAGCCAGCCAGATGTTCAGAGTGGATTTGGCGTTTTGACCATCTATTGAGTCCTTCCCAAAGACCTGGGATAGGCAGATGTGGACGTTTGGTGGTGTTCAAATTCTGCTGGCAGGATGTAAGCTGTTCGGAGTCAAGCTGCCTTTTGCAATTGACCGATGGGGATTTTTGTCAACGCCAACAGTGTCCAAGTATTATTATTACGGTTGGTCGCACAGTCAGCCAGATGTTCAGACTAGATTTGGCACTTTTGTCCATCTGTTGGGTCCTTCCCAAAGACCTGGGATAGGCAGATGTGAATGTGTTAAATTATCGTCACAAGTTGTAAGCTGTTCTGAGTATAGCTGCCTTCTGCAATTGACTGATGGAGATTTTGTCAATGTCGATGGTGCAAATACTGCATTATTGGTTGTTTTTAATGTTTTATTGGCATTTAATGCTTGTAAGCCACCCAGAATCACCTCTAGGTGAGATGGGAAGCAAGCAAGTTCTAATACATAAATAAATTAAATCAGCCAAAGTTGAGACCAGGACTTTCTCCTAAGAGGAAACAAACGCCAGCAAGAATTTGAGGAGCCGAATGAGTTTTTGTCAGCATTTCAATTGGCAGGTTGTCACATGGGCCAAGCCAAGTTCCAGCATTTCGCACACAGTGGGAAACATGAAGTATAATTCTCAGGAATTTAGATCAAACTGCATTTCAAACTCTTGTGCCTGTATAGACAGCTGCACCCATTGAGTGAAAGGTTCAGTTATGTTGGCCCCTGAATAAGTTGGCTTCAGCAGAGAGAATCTTCAGCGGAAGATTCAAAACAAAGTCAAACAACACCTAAATATTTAAAAATCCTCCGTCTATAAGAGCTGGAAGCCATTAATTTTCTAATTGCGAAGGCAGTTAAACATGCCGCTTGGTAAACAAAACCACTCTTCATTGCAATTCATTTTCCTTTGTAAGAGAATATTGCCAAGGGTTCTGAGGCTCCATCAAAAGCTGGGCTGTGTCAGGCAGAGAATAACAGTGGGGTGGGATTTGAATTTGATGTCTAGCGTCGGATGATAAAACTCACATTTAGAAAGGTGAAAATAATAATAAAAAAATTGAATAGGGGCAAAGATGTACCCTTGACTCTCTTTAAAATGGAAATTGAGGCAGAATATCTTCCAGTGGTGACACATGTCTTCCTCAATGTGTTTACATGAAGCAGTGTGATTAAACAGCATAAACCATGATTTCTGGCTATATGGTAGATCTCTATGTAGTGTGTTAGTTTCTCCCTAGTTTCAATGTGATGGTGTCATTTTGTGTCTATGGTCCAGCCTGCATGCTGGCTAAAAACGTGTAGCCTATTGGCACTGAAACCACCTTCAATTTCCAGAATTGTCATCTGTCTGGCTCCAATTCCTAGAAAACCTCGTTTCCCCCAAGAAGCTGATGCTATGAATGGTTGACTAGCCAGTCAGCTTGCAAATAAACTCAAAGCATATGGTGTTGGGGTTTTTTTTTGGTTCAACAGTGATGATGGTTACACTTGAAACCCTGCTCTGTCCGGCCTCGGCATAGTTTTTTTTTTCCATTTATTTTTATGTATTTTTTTGGGGGGGGTAGGCTATTGCTATCCAAGTGATGTGTAATGTAGCTTTCAAGATTGCCGGAAATGGTCTAGGGCAGGGGTAGTCAACCTTGGCTCTTTTATGATTCGTGGACTTCAACTCCCAGAATTCCTGAGCCAGCTGTGCTGGCTCAGGAATTCTGGGAGTTGAAGTCCACGAGTCATAAAAGAGCCAAGGTTGAATACCCCTGGTCTAGGGTTTCCTGCTTGAGCAGGGGGTTGGACTGGAAGACCTCAAAGGTCCCTCCCGACTCTGTTGTGCTGTAGATATTCCAGGAATAAGAGACGGCATCGTTCTGGTGGCAGGAAGCAGTGTGAGAACACTTTAGCCAATTGTGAAACTCCTGGCCCACTCTTAAAACTAAGGCCTTCTCCCAGTTCCCTGCCTGCAAGGTTTAAGGAAGCAGAGCCTGTCATAAACAGTTAAAAGTCAGCAACTTTATTGTCTTCTGCCCGTGTTAACAAGAATCTTACCAGACTGCTTGCCTTCCCTGGGAACAACCAGATAAGGCTTCACGGATCTTTGAGGAAGTCACGCTTCTGCCCTTTGCAGCTGCCTGATGATTCCAAGCTAGGTCCCCGTTTGACTCCTTCCAGTTTCCCAACGCCGCCTGCCCTTCTTCTCCCGATCACCTTTATCCGTCTCTGGAGAACTTTCCACTTTCCTGAGAAGAAAGCCACGGGCCCCTAGCGACACGGGCTTCCGGATACTTAGTTTAGCATTAATTGGTGTCTATTTTGTAGGTCCGTCCGAAGTGTCAGCAGCTGTGAGGTTCAGCAGGAGGCCCACCTGTCCTGATGCCTCGGTAGCGGCCGGCTTGCACACCCCTCCTGTCCCACGACACAGGAAGAGTCACAGCCTCGGAAACAAGTGGGTGTTGCAGTCTGAATTGGAACACGCAGCTTAGTTAGGTTTTTTTTTAAGGCAGCCCTTGAAAACTTGCTGCAACCAGCCACCTCTTCCTTAGGAAGCCGTTGCCTTTCTCTAAAGACAGTCCTCAATTTACAACAGTTCCTTTTGGTGACCCTTCGGCACTTGAAATAGTGACTTTTCACGCTTACGATCGTGTGATCAAAATTCTGACGCTTGGCAACTGACATGTACTTATGACGGTTGCAGAGTCCTGGGGTTCACTTTTGTGACCTTCTGACAAGCAAACACTTGCAGTGACACAACCCCTGCATTGATTCACTTAACTGTGGCAAGAAAGGTCGTAAAACGGGGCAAAACTCACTGAACAAAGGTCTCACTCAACGATAGAAATTTTGGCCTCCATTGTCGTAAGCCGAGGACTGCCTGTAGTTACTTGGCAAGGCTTCTTGTTCCTAGGAACACATTTGTCTCAGAATCCCCTTGCAGATGTTAGTGCCACTTTTTCCCAGGGAAATTGGGCAGATGCCAGAAAGAACTTTAATTGTCGTTACCACCCAAGTCAAGCCTACCTTACGGGCGCCATGTTGGCCTAAAAGGCGTCAGCCTTCCAGTTAAGGAATTTATGCTTCCAGCTTAGGGAGACGTGTGGCTTTCCCAGCGTGGTTGAGTGATTTCACTCAGATATGAATTCAGGTGGCAGAGTCTTGCAACCTGCACCTCTGTAGAAGCTTGAATAGTGGCCAACATCTGTAGCCCGGGTGGAGGATGAGGTTGGAGATTTGTTTTCCCAGCTTGTGGGTTGGTTTCCGAACGTTTTGTGACCAGGCTAGGTTGACCTCTTCAGCAGAGTTTAGGGGATTCCAACCCACAAGCTCGGAGAACTCAACTTTGCCCTTATTTGTAGAAATGTTAGAATTTCCATCCCTGGAAGGTTTTCAAGAAGAGATTGGACAACTTTGTCCAAGAATGGTAGGGGGGGGGTCTCCTGCTTGAGCTGGGGGTTGTAGAAGACCTCCATGGTCCCTTCCATCTACATCAGGGGTAGTCAACCTTGGCTCTTTTATGACTCGTGGACTTCAGCTAAGCTGGCTCAGGAATTCTGGGAATTGAAGTCCACGAGTCATAAAAGAGCCAAGGTTGACTACCCCTGCTCTACATTATTCTGTTAGGTAAAGGCCAAAATCTCCATCTAGATTTGACTAATAGGTGCTAAAAACCAATGTTGGGGGCGATAGATCATTAGAACGAAGTTCTAAGAAGGACAGGAGAGTCCATCGGGCTACTTTGCCCCTAAGGCAGGGGTAGGCGACCTTGGCTCTTTTATGACTCATGGACTTCCGCTGGCTGAGGAATTCTGGGAGTTGAAGTCCACGAGTCATAAAAGAGCCAAAGTTGCCTACCCCTGCCCTAAGAACCCTTAAGAACCCCGTAAGGTCCACTGAACCCCGTAAGGTCCAACCCTTAAGAACCCCGTAAGGTCCACAGTCCAGGCGGGGAAAAATGTGAGCATGAATGGCTGTTACCAGTTGACCTAAGAAAATGTTGCCTCTTTTTTTTTTTCATTCCTTCCTTCCTTCCTTCCTTTCTTTTTTTTCCCGTTTTTCCAGTATGATGTGTCAGTTCAGTGTAGTAGAAAGTAAAAGCGCCACCTTCCCAACAGAGAAACAGCGCCACCTGCTGGATGACAGTGTGTTAGAATCTCACAGCCCTGTCAGGAACCATCCGCTAAATTCTGTTTTCACCAATGGGGTTTCTCTAGGTAAGTATCCAACATGGTAGCTTGGGCGCTCGTCCTGCCCATCCCTTCTTTCTTTGGAAGTCAAAGAGGCGTTCAGAATGACCGAATTGGGAAAACTCAGATAGTCCCTTGAGTTTGGCCGTTCTCGATTCTCTCGAGCATTGTTTAGAAGGCAGGCGAATACAAGCCACGCTTCTAAGAACGATACTCTTAGCAGGAAGGTGCCCTTCCATACTTAATGGAAACAGAGAGCTGGCTATAGATTCCTTGTTCGAAAAAAAAGATCCATCCTAGAAGTCAGGAGAAATTTCCCGACAGAGAGAACAGTTAATCAGTGCCTCCAGAAGTTGTGGGTGCTCCATCACTGGAGGTTTTTAAGAGATCGAATAACCATTGGTCCAGAATAGTATAAGGTCTCCTGTCTTGAGTAGGGGTTGGACTAGGAGACCTCTGAGGTCCCTAGGATTCTACATTCTAGAAGGTAGAAGGCAAGACCGCAAGGGAGCTATCGGTTGAGAGATCCTTGGGGGCTTTCATGGTCTACTGTAGCATGAGTTTCTGATTAAGCTACTTGTGAAGCCTTGAGCACTATCATTCCATATCATCTAGTCAATCAATCAATCAATCCCGAATGATGGTCATGTAGAAAATCCCCTAGACACCACATTAACATTTTAGATTAATTTAGCCTTCCTGAACAGGGAAAAAAAGAGTCGTTACGGTGGCTACCACTGAACAATACATCTAAGCCACAGACAAGCCAAAAATCTAAATTACTCCATTTTCAAAAGAAAAAAAACCCCCAACCCATTTGATCGTCCAAGACTCAACTTTAAATTCCCTTCCGGTGAATTTGATGGGATTGCATTGATTTTTAAAGACCCTCCTTCCATATTCAGATAATCATGGGTGCAAGTAGGGCATCTCCTTAATTTTCCATGACACCAACCCATCAGTTCATGTTCTCCATCTCATTTAAAGGAAAATCTTAACATCTCTCTGTCGTTTCCTTTTTCTGCGGCTGGAGGCGGGATTTTACTGGAACCCGTAAACTGCAAATTTATTTATTTTCAATTGGTAGAATTGCCGGAGGACAATCTCGAAAATAAGGACAACTTTAAAGCTTCCTTAAAATATTTGCACGCGACTGCAACACTTTTGTGGCTCGGAGTTCCATCAGCATGAAACCGAGGATCAGTTCCTAACGCAAATCTTTTGGCTTCTGAAAGGGACATAGACCTGTTTCGAATTGTTGTTGTTTTTTGTCCCCTTCCCCCTGTTTTAAATATTTGCCTTTTTGTTTTGCAGAAAGCAGCGAAAGTTCAGAATTCAGCGAAGAACCGTCATCGGGACTGGAAAGGTGAGTTTCTGTTTGTGAATCGATGGGACATAGCTGCATTTCAACCCAGGCTACTGAAATCCTGGATAATCTGAATTACGTGAATTTGGATCGTGGGTTTATGCAAATCTAGTTATTGGGAAGAAATGCTGTCCCTCTAAACATTTTCTTTATCTGTGGCTGTGAACGTACTGTGAACTTTGCAGTGGTTTCTTACGTACATTGCATCTAGCAGTAGACTAGATTGTCAAGTGGCATCAAGCTTTAGAATAAATATTTCCAAATCTGCTTTAACCAGGGTGCACAATTTCTCATTTACTAGCACCAAAGGTAATACTGGATTGTCGATGAGAACCCACAATCTCACTCTGTTTCCTTTTCCATCTGTATCTGGGCTCCGGGTGAATCCCCTTTGAGTAGGTTTTTTTGTGTGTGTGTGATTCTAGATTCATTTCTTATACCAGAATCTCTTTTCCGCCCTGTAAAATCTTGAGTTCTTAACCGGGAGTGACAGACCTGGATTTGTTGTTGTTGTTTTTAATAAAATATTAAAATAAAATACCTTTTCGAATTGGAAGACGGGAATCCCAGTTTCCGAGACATGTGGAGCCAAAGATCTGGATTCAAACCTCAGAGGAGAATTAATTGAACTTGAAATATTGGCCTGGTTTGTTTTATTCGGCAAGGAGTCATAACTCTGCGTGTTTTATTGGCAACATTTGGGCATTTCCAGCAAGGGAGCTAAGTCAGACTGGCGTGTCCAAGATTGGAGGAGAGATTTTTATAGGTTTACATTATAATTACATATCATTTGTGGATCAGAGTCTTGATTTCTTCAAAGGGAGGAACCGGGTCTGCTTACGATCAAGGCCTTGTTTATTCAGCTATAATCAAACCCACTCTTTGCTTTCAATGGGAGGTCCCACCGTTCGTTCTCGGCTCTGGAAACAGATTCTGAACACTCACAGTTGTTCTTCTGATTTTTGGTGTGTTTGTTTCCAGGATATTGTTCTTAGCTTTGTACTTGACAAATTTTCTTTCCCACCCACCCCCCAAAAGCTCTCTTATTCCCAAGCTGCTCTTCAAAGTCCTTGTGAAGCTTAGAAATTAAATTTTTTTTTAAAAAAAGAACGCGATTCACCAAGAAACAGCTTCCTTCATTTCTTATGGACATCTGATTCCAATTCCGAATCGAATGCTCATCTTACTTAGTTCACACCTAGGTGCAAACCGTGAGAATGTAGAAGCCGTCGTGAAAGCCGTGATTCCGTTGTGTATACGGCCCACCTTTTCTCGTGGGTTTAATTTTAGGGGGGGGGCTATTGCGATTTTGCATGCTAACTAAAGAACTTAACGTGTGAATTCGTAAACAGGGGTCGCTTGTACGCCACGCTGGGGCCCAACTGGCGGGTGCCAATTCGGAATTCTCCAAGAAGTCGGAGCTGTGTGTACAGGTACAATTAGGTGGTGGGTCTCTCTCTCTCTCTCTCTCTCTCTGGACAATGGTGCCAAATCTTATTTTCATCCTCTCTTTTCCCCTTGCTAATTCAGACCTTATTTTCAAAAGCATGGTCATTTTTCCCCCCATCTGCGCAGTGTCTTCCTTCTCATGTTAGCGGGGAGGGGTGTGTGCCAAGAGTTTAAAAAAAACACCTGCATTTTTACTCACCTCTGTGCTTTTTACCTCCACGCCTCCAGAGAAGTTGGATTGGCTATATTTACGTGCAACGTTACACATAAACATGCTGAGTAGAAATAAAAAAACTGTTATAGTATTTGAACAAGGGATAGACAGTAAAGAAGAAGTATAGAATCGCTCAGATTTAAGCACATAATAAACCCTGATGGTTTTGCTCTAGTAGTGGCCTCTCAAGTGGATGCTTTGAATAGCAAACAGTTGCCTTGCAGGTCCAAAGAAGCCACATATAAACATCTCTCTAAAGAGTGAAGCTACCTAAATTAAATTTAAACTCTCATGCTTGCAGGGAGTTTAAGTTTACTTTAGATAGATTCATCTTTACCTTTGGATAGGTTTAACTCTCTTGGAGTACAAGATAATCAACTCGGCCTCAAGTTGATCCTTCTCGGATGCCAAATCAGATCACTAAAACAGGGATCGTGTCCCTGTGATTTACTATTTAGTGGCATGATGATGACTTGAAACTGCGATGCATTTCGGTCAGCAAAAGCTGGATCTAAAACGTCTCGGCGTGGCAATCACTTCACGCAACAGGAAAGCAAAATAAACTGTTTTTCCCCGGAGTTGAGGCAAGGTGGCGTGCCAGGGCCTTACTTAAATGCTTCCCAAATAGGAATGAAGCTCAGACATACCGGTCTATCTGAATTAAGAATAAAAAGGGTAGACATTGTAATCATTTGTTCTTCCCAACGCAAGTTTGCATATCTTACTCCTCTTCCTCTTTTTCTTCATCCTCCTCCTCCTCATCAACCACATTTAATTCTTTTGCTAAACTCAGTTTTTGGCAGGGCTTTGAAAATTCCTCACTGAGGACTTGTGAATTGCGTGGAGGAGAAAAACTTTCCCACCTTTGAAAGGATCCCTCGCTCAAGTCCATTTTCCATTTCAGCCCTTATTTTGTCTACCTTTCGTTCATCACTCTCTTTGTCTTTTGAGTAAATATTTTCAAACCTCTTTACCAGTTTCTATACGTATTCCTCCCCTTGGCTAGTATGCTAAAAAAACATTATTACTTTTTTTTACTAATACACCCGCATACAGTATACGGTCTTCTAGCACTAATGATGTTACCTAGTTGGGTTAGGAAATGTCTGCAAGGAGACCAACAAATTCAAAGAGCAGTAAGGACCCCAGAGGCACTAAAATACCAGTCTTAGAATACAAAGGCAGTTCGTCAAATATAGAAGAAGAAGAAGAAGAAGAAGAAGAAGAAGAAGAAGAAGAAGAAGAAGAAGAAGAAGAAGAAGAAGAAGAAGAAGAAGAAGAAGAAGAAGAAGAAGAAGAAGAAGAAGAAGAAGAAGAAGAAGAAGAAGAAGAAGAAGAAGAAAGGAAAGAAAGAAAGAAAGAAAGGAAGGAAGAAAGGAAGAAAGAAAGAAAGAAAGAAAGAAAGAAAGAAAGAAAGAAAGAAAGAAAGAAAGAAAGAAAGAAAGAAAGAAAAAGAAACTTTTAGGGTCCCCATTTAGAAGAAGACAGATTACACAAGCCAAGGGTCCCATCAATATCAATTTTGCATGCCACTGTAATGGAAGAATTGTCTAATCTGCACTGCTCCCACAAACCTGTGTACTTTTCTTGCTTCAGCCCAACAGGTGCCTGCAGCTGCAGATCGGGGGCTTCCGTGGGGGTTGTGACGATGGAAGGCCCCCTGAGAAGAAAGACAATGCTGAAGGAAGGCCGGAAACCTACGGTAACCCCCTCAATGATTGCTTTGACGGTAGCAAAACATGGATGCCCGCCATTTACCTGGGCAGAAGCGTCCATGGGTGCTACGTTTCCATTTCAATCAATGGAGCAATATGGCGGCGCTCCTCTTCTCCTTAATTAAGTTAATGAGACTGGGAAGCTGATCGTGGGTGGCACAAAAAACATCTGTACCAATTAGAGGAGAATTTCTGTAGCTCCGGGTTGAAAGGTGGAGTCCTTTAGTGCTCATTGGGTTGTTTTCTTGTAGACGCTTCGTGACCAACTTAGGGGACCTCATCAGTGCTACCATCGCTCTAGCACTGATGATGTTGTCTAGTTGGGTAAGGAAACGTCTGCGAGGAACCAGCCAACCTCAAAGAGCACCAAGGACCCCTCAAACTTATCTGTCCTTGTAACTGAACTTTGATTGACACCCAGGTGGAGTAAAGCTCTTTTACTCTTTCTGATAAACAGTGAGCAAAGATACAGGGACTCTCCCCTTTTCCCCATTGTTTCCACTCAGAAAAAGAGCGATGGGGACAAGGAGGCCATGGACGGCTCTTTCCCAAGCTGTTGTGGTGGGGAACAAACACTAAAAGGGCGTAGAAAAAGCACCGAAAAATAAAACTGTAACACG
>NW_015387855.1:226599-232836 GCF_001527695.2 Protobothrops mucrosquamatus
TTTTTTTACCCAGGTTCATTTGTTCCCATTTCCCAAGGTTGTTAGTGTAGGTCAATCTCTACCCAGAAGTAGAGAGAAAAACGAGAAAGAGAATCAAAAACATTGTGGTGTCTCCTGGACGTAGGTGAAGCCCAGGAGATAAGTCCAGGAGATACATGATGTAAACTTTGGAGTCTTCATCTTTAATTAGATATGTTGTTGTGTTGCCCTATTATTGATCAGTTTCTTCCCTTTCCCAATAACAAATTTTGGAGTTAAGCTGTTTCTCTTTTTTAATTCTACTCTTTTTTTAATGTAAAGAGTGGACAAAACTGTAATAAATAGATTTGATTTTACTTGACTTCTACTTGACATGAGTTGACTTTAGTTGATTTTTAATTGACTTAACTTTGACTTGACTTGACTTGACTTGACTTTGACTTGACTTTGACTTGATTTAACTTTGACTTGACTTGATTTGACTTTGACTTGACTTTACTTTGACTTGACTTGACTTAACTTTGACTTGACTTGACTTTGACTTGACTTTGACTTGATTTAACTTTGACTCGATTTGACTTTGACTTGACTTTGACTTTGACTTGACTTAACTTTGACTTGATTTGACTTGACTTTGACTTGATGTGACTTCGACTTGACTTGAGGAGGCTTCTTGCAAGGATCTTCCATCCGTGGACCATTTATCCAGAACTTTTCATTGATGGTTTTTGCTTGCTCTTCAGGTACCTGCCAACCTTATGTCATTTGAGTAACCAGCTCCGGTGTGCGGTATAACGTCCAGTGCCAAACTGCAAGATGGGAAGATGGGTTCCCGTTTGAAGCAAGGAGGAAAGAGACTTCAGAGCAAACCAGTTCTCTCCCACGGCAACTTCAGCACTTTTCTACATAACTTGAAAGTAATTATGACACAACTTCTAGAAACGGAAACACGAATGTCATCCTTGGGACAGGATCTAACTCACTGCACTGACAAAAGAGAGAGAACTTAGAGATGCAGCCTGCCCCATCACAGGGTCCTTGGGTCCTTAACTCTAGCCGTGGGGGTCCCAGACGGCTGTGGATTTTTTTGTCCTGCCACAAACTGTATCTGTCACATCTCTGCAGATTTTTTTTTCCTTTTTTTTTTTTAACTGCTCTTTTTACGGCCAAGCTGCTTTATGTGACTCAAGAACTTTTTAGCCCATGTTGGGTTTACAGTTATTTCTAATGCACAAAACAACAAACAGTTTGACAGTGTTAACTTGCTGCAGAGTGTCAATTAGAGTAGAACGTTGTGAGACGACAACATTTTTATAACCTTAAGTGCACTGAGCTGCTTTGGCTGCCTCAGAGTTTTTTTGTATCAAACGTAGGGACGACACCAACGTCCTGACCGAAGCTATTTGGGAAATGTGTATTTTGGCACAAGAGAAGAAAAACAAAAAAAAACAAATCACCTGTATTTTTTTCTGTTTGTATCTCATGATTAATTGTGCTGTATTTTGTGGTGGATGTTTTTTTATTATTAACTGGAGGTACCCCTAGCAACGAAGGGACTAATTGCTGCTGAAATGCACGCCGTCTTAAGGCTCCTTCTGGATGACTTCATTCCCAAAGGAAAGATCTGCCTTAAATTGCGTGGCGTGGGGGGGCTAAGGGGCTGCTGTTCGTCCAAAATGTCCCGTAGCCATGCAAGCTTCTCCTACATCTCCCCCAGGGCTGGTTTTAGAACCTCCCAATTCCAGAGAGCATTTGTTGAGGGAAAATGTATTGATATGGACTCCAGTTTCTCCTAAAAGGGGGAAGCTTTTCACCAAACGCCAGTCCCTTCTAACTCAGCCAGAAAGTCAGTATTCTTTTAAGCAAGGTAGAATAGCTCAAATGTCCTCGTCTCTTGATTCCCCAACCCGGCCTTTCAACGAAGCCTTGAGCTGCTCCGTGGCGTCTTGGATGCAGCCGAACGAGCCAGCTTCTTCATACAGATGTGGCCGGCCAGCGGTCATTTTGGATGAACAGCCCTCTGTGCTTGAAAGACCTGCCTGCTCTCGGGGGGCACCCATCTGGCTATATCTTGGTTGTCTTCTAAGCCGTGTTTACTTTAAATGTATGCTCAATGTCTCCGCCGTTAATGATTGTAATGCATTTTTTAAGTGTCACGCCGTACTGTCTATCTCCTGTTCCTAAGAGCGAAGGAAGGTAAAAAAAAAAACCTCTTGGATTTGGACAGGAAATGGGGAAAAAGAAAAACCATGTCTCAGCCTTTTCCCTTCTCTTATTCTCATGGTGAAATTGTTGGAAAACTGTGCAGCCAGTTGTGGGGGGTGACAAGTTAGGTAGTTGCTGTAGAATTTCAGGATGGGCAAATAGGTAGGTTTTTTCTGGTTGATCATCCCGATGTAGCATCTGCCATTAAGCCTTTAAAAAGGGCTTTCTCTTACCAGCTGCATAATGGCAATTAAAAAAAACCTGGCTTCCAAGGCAAGTAACCCAGCTAAGGAATTAACTGAGCCCAGATTGCATTAAGACCCCCCCCTCCCCTTTTACAAGAGTGCTAAATTTATTTTTAAAATCACCTGCGTCAAACGTGCCGAAAAGACAGGGAAACACTTCCTGATGAAGCAGAATCTTTTCCCTGTTATTAAAAAAATGACTGGCAACAAAAGGGAATCCTAATTTTTATAACAGAGGGATGAGACTGTTAGCAAGCTGCTGGAAGGGTGTTGCAAGAGCATTCAAGAAGAAAAAAGAATCGGTACCAAAAACGGAAGCTGTTGCTTAGAGGGTAAAACACGGGCCGTTAAAAATCAGGTTTTTTAATTGCCCAGAATGAATGAATTCCTACTTACACCAAGGAGTGGACTAGTGCAATGAAGTTAACCTCCCCGTTCTTCTTTTAGAATAAGCACCCTGGTCTGACATGGTAATGAACAAGTTAAATGAAAGTTATGTGATTAATGGCATCAGAATCCAAGCCAGACTCAGTTCAAGAAAGGAGGTGGTTTTTAATGAAATCTTTTAGAAAAGGACGCGAAAGCAGTTCCTGTATTCATCCCCAATCACGCAAAGGCTAAGCAAGTTTATGAAATTGTAATTTGAGTTAGTCTGACTTCTGGACAGAGAGTTCAGGATTTGATTGTCAAATGCTTTCAGAACAAAAATCTGGTTATTGGTTTACTGGGTGAGAAAGAGGAGAGGGGGGGGAACCCCACTCTGAAAAATGTCTCCGTTCTCACCAACCTCCCATCATTTTAGTTCTTCCCTTCCTGTCAAAAGACTGGAAATCACCCGGGGTTTTTTTTTATGACTTTGGGAAACATGTGTGTTACGGCATGTCCAAGTAGAGGTGCCTGCCCGTGTGTAATGAAAGAAATGTGCAGGTGTTTTGCAAAGAGAATGCCCAAACCTTGAAAGTCCCTCTGCAAATCTGCATTTGGAATGTAGGAGATTGTTTTCACTTACATTTTTCTTTCCTTTCCTTTTCTTTTTTAAGAACAAAAAATAGAACCAGTGTTGCAAAGGCCTGCCCCAGTTTTTTTTTTTTTGACTTTGGTAGAGCTATAAGCACTGTAGCCCACAGCCCGGGAAAAAATGTACAGTAATGATTTGCGTAATGATGGAGCTCCTCCTCCTCCTCCTCCTCCTCCTCCTCCTCCTCTTCTTCTTCTTCTTCTTCTTCTTCTTCTTCTTCTTCTTCTTCTTCTTCTTCTTCTTCTTCTTCTTCTTCTTCTTCTTCTTCTTCTTCTTCTTCTTCTTCTTCTTCTTCTTTTCTTCTTTCTTCTTTCTTCTCCAGGTTTAAATGGTTAATTGTCCTATGAAAAGCATGAGGATTCTATTTAGCTGGTTTTTTTGTTTTTGTTTTAATTTTTGGTGCATCTTTGACTGTGAATTTAAGGGGTGCATATCGGTAACTGTTTAAAATAGGGTCTCCGCCAGAGAAGACCCTCATCCAGAGCCCCACACCCCCTCTGAGGGTGATACGGACGCATTCGTACGCCCGGTCCAACGATGGCAGGTCCAAAGCTTGGTAAATGAAGTTTTCAACTTTGAAAACGGCCTTCAGAGCTGGCGTGGATGAGACGGTTCCAGGGAGCACCACACAAGATGGCAAGGGCAGGTTGTGAGGTCAACTGGAGCTGTGCTGTACATCCAATGTAAACAGAAAAAGACAGTTTGGAGCATCCCGTTCACATCGCACCTCCGTGAAGCTCCTTCAACCGGATTTGTCTTCTTCGCAGTCCAGCGAGGTGAAATAGCTCCAGGCGAAGATGCCTTTGGTTGAAAGAGCGCAGAACGGTGTACGCGTGAACATGACCATGCTCCAAAGAAGGTTTTTTTGCCTTTGAAGCCTTGCCCTGTCCAGCCCAGAGTAGGTCGCTCTGTGGAACTGACCACCGTTTAACCATTATTCTCTTTTTTTTATTTTGCAAATATGGTCCCCGTCGATTTCCACAATGACAATTTGTGTAGCTGTATCGAGGCAACGTTATTTATTCTTAATTTATTTGCTTGTGTAAACCTAGTGCCAAAATGCATGGTGGATTGGTTTTTGCTTTTGTTTTTTTTCCAAGTAGCACTCGATGGAAGCAGAAATAATAGTATCTGGATCTTCAGCCGTTTTCGCCTTTGTGGTTTAAACCCATTTCTAGACTTTGCTTTTGTTTAGTTTTCCCTTTGGTGAGACCCGTTGCACCTAATTTTTTCACCTCCTTTTTAGCCATATTTCCAGCGGTCCACTGCATGGCATTTTATTGTACAGGCCTCTCATCTCTCACTCCTTGTGAATTGTCCCTCTTCCAGATGAACTACTGAAGTTTTCACCCTCCTGTGGAAGTCTTTTTTAAGTTCTGTTTATTTTTATTTTTCTTATTTGGCGAAGTATTTTGTTACCTCAGTCAATCTATAGGGTTGCTGTATTTTTCAGCTTGTTACATTGATGATGATAACTGTTTCACTAATTAAAACAAAAACTTTAATGTACAAAATAAAAAAGGCTACTTTTTTTGCCTCTTCTTTGTTGTGATCCTGGAAGATAAATACACTTGGTGCGCAATCGTAAAGCTATACCCTATAGGTAATCCTCGCTTTACGACCGTCAATCCTGGTTCCCAGGCTCCCAGGGCTGGTTATGTTTGCCTCTGACTGATTCTTCAATCAAAGTTCTGATTTCAACACTCAACCTGGAACGGTGCAAGGACCAGCGCATCCGGTCCCTACATAAAGCCTATTGCAAAGCCTGCATCCTGAGCTGGCACGCTGCCAGGGAAAAAGACTCGTTGTAAATTTTCTAGCTAGAAAAGAGTAAGGTCGACGTAAGGCTGCATTCTGGTGACTTTGCCCCCAAACTGACCAACATAGCCTGTCCTATCTTGGGAAAGCCTGACTTTTTTGCCCTCTTTGGGCTAAGGAAATAATAGGGCCTGACTTTTGGCCCACTTTGGGGGTTAGAAAAGAGTAAGGTCGACGTAAGGCTGCGTTCAATGGGATTTTAAGGTTATTATTCTGCATCTTTATTACGAGAAGCCCTGTTATTTGTATTAACAGAACAACGGGAGGCCCAGGGGCTGCAGAACAGGCACAGATGTAGGCAAAAAAGGCTGTCTGCAAATTTTCTAGTTAAGAAAATTTGCATTCCGATGACTTTGATCGACACAGCCTGTCTCCTATCTTGGGAAACCCTGACTTCTTTTGCCCTCTTTTGGGAAAAAAAAGTTTATTTCCGTGTGTGGCTGCTATTCCTGCCTTGACCACCGGAGGGCAATGTTTTCTGTCCCATACCATTCGCCCTGAGGCCATCATAGGCCTTTTTAACTCGGTTTAAGGCTTGTTGAAACGGGTTTCCTCCTTCCGCGCCTGTTTCTGCGCCTGTTCTGCAGCCTCTGGGCCTCCAGGTGGACGCATACAACCGGTAGTATGCGTACACCTGTGGTACGTTAGAGCACGTGGCAGGCAGTACGCAGCCCTGCTCAGCCAGCACAGGCAAAGACTCACTGGTAAGAGAGACGCCCAGAGCGGCAGAGGGAGGCAAAGACCACAGAGTCACTTCCGGCTGACCCGGAAAAGAAAGAAAGAAAGGAGAGGTGCGGAGACAGCAGCAGCCTTGCGACGAGGAGGAGATGGAGGCGAGGGGCGGAAAGGAGAGGGAAGGTAAGGGAAGGGGTGGGAAGTGTCCTGTCGCCCCTAGCCGCGAGGCGAGGCGAGGCGAGGGCGGGAAGGGGCGGCAAGGAAAGGGGTGGGAAGCAGGCACGCCCTTTGCCCCTT
>NW_015387856.1:0-11030 GCF_001527695.2 Protobothrops mucrosquamatus
AAGAAATAGTGATTAAAGAAAAAGGCAACCATTTCACTCTGTCTTTCAGGAGACTAAATTTGCTGTCTGTCAGGCAGCTTCCTTTTAGCTGTTGTTTAGTCCAGGGCTTTTCAACCTTTTTACCCATTGTACCACTTTTAGGATATGGAAATATTCGAGTACCACCAGTTGCCTAGCAAGGAGTCAAAAACTTGATGACCCCCCCCAAAAGGAAAAAAGTGATAAAGCACAGGTAGTCCTCGACTTACAACAGTTCACTTAGTGAGTGTTCGAAGTTACAACGGCACTGAAAAAAGTGACTTATGACCATTTTTCACACTTATGACTGTTTCAGCATTCCCAGGGTCATGTGATTTACATTTGGATGCTTGGCAACTGATTCATATTAATGATGGCTGCAGTGTCTCAAGGCCATGTGATCCCCTTTTGCAACCTTTTGACAAGTTCCATAAAAAAGTTCAGAAGTTTCCCTATGGATACAGAACCAGTTAATTGCAAGAAAAATACCTTGTATTCTAAGTATCTTATAATAAGCAAAGTCAGAGATTGTAGTCCAGTTAACCCAGTCAGAGTAGCCTGGAGTAGCAGACATGTAGTCCCTCAATTAATCAGGCTGAAAGGCTTTATAGGTGATCACTAGCATTTGAATTGCACCAGGAAGCCAAGTAGTTAACAATGCAACTCCCGACTACCACCCAGAGTGTAGTCAGATGAGCACATGGAAGCCCATTCATCACTAGCCATATATTTTGGACCAGTTATAGAATGGGCTTCAAGAACAGCTCCACGTACTGTAGAGCACATTATAGCCATCCATTTGTGGGGAGACTAAGGCATGAATAGCTTTCTGAAGGATCTCCTGATCCAGGAAGAAGTGCAGTGATGTACTAGCTCAGTGGTGGTGAACCTATGGCATGCGTGCCAGAGGCGGCACTCAGAGCCCTCTCTGTGGCACGCGCATTGCTGCTGCCAGCAACTTGCGCAGGTCCATTAGGCTGCCGCCACCCGGAGCAGCAGCCCCACCCAGCACAAAGGAGGCAAAGCGGCCAGCTAGCAAGCTCGAGTAGAGGTAGTAGAGCACGCCCACACCCAGCAAGCCAAAGGCCAACCCGAGCAGGGAAAGCCGGATCCCCATCAGCGCCATGGCCCCCCAGTCCCAGCTAGGATTGCGTGCCTCCCCCCATCTATGCTGGACCTTCTGCCCACCACCCCACCCACCAGAGACCCCCCTGAATCTCTCCCAACCCTGCCCGGCCCCCACAAGCGTCCCACCCATGAGCAACATCGAGGTGTGCCGTGACAACCGGAGCCATGCCCACCCAGTGGGCTACACCCCCATACCCCCCTGAGGGCACCACAATGCTGGTGAGGCCCTTGCACTTTGCAATAAATAAGTGGGTTTGGGGTTGTGGTTTGGGCACTCGGTCTCTAAAAGGTTCGCCATCACTGTACTAGCTGTATATGTTCAAAGATTTTTCCCAATACAATACTCTATAGATAATTATAACAGTCTGAATCTCAGCCAGGAATGCCAGTGACTGAGGGATATTTGGAAATGTATGGCAGCAGCAAGGTCTGGAAAGCTGGCAGCAAATTATATTCTCAATACATCAGGAAAAAATATTAGAAAAGGTCTTTTAACTTTGGAAGTAAATATAGGTGCAAAGAATTAATTAAAGGTAGTCCTTGACTTACAAGCATTCGTTTAGTGACCATTTGAAGTTACAACAGCACTGAAAACAGTGATTAATGATTGTTTTTCACACTTATGACCATTGCAGCATCCCCATGAACACATGATCAAAATTAAGATACTTGGCAACTGGCATGTATTTATGACAGTTGCAGTGTCCCGGGGTCATGTGGTCACCTTTTGTAACCTTCAACAAGCAAAGTCCATGGGGAAGGCAGATTCACTTAACAACTGCAGTGATTCACTTAATCGCTGTGGCAAGAAAGGTCATAAAATGGGGCAAAACAAAAATATTATTTTCCTCTTCCACAATATCCTTTTCAGCATTTGATCTCAATTCAGCTGTGCATCAGTTCCACTCCTATTTGAAACTGGTTTCTTTCTTTCTAGCATTTGACCTGGTTTGAGGCAACTAAATGCAAAGGTTCCTCCCTTTCCAGGAGGCAGAACACCCAAGCTGTTAACACAACACTGCAACCCATATGATTTTAATTGAGCATTCTCCAAGATTATTTTTTTCCTCCCTACTTCAGGGAACAAACTTCACTGTTTCACTACACCCAGTTTTGGTCTTACAATTCTTCTGTAGCTGAAAGTAGGCAATTAGCTGTCCTTGGTAGGTAGCCTAGGATTAAGGGGTGGGGGAAACCACATAGGAGAGAAATGGCTAATTGTTTTGTTAGCCTATTTGTGACGCAGCTATACATGGATGCTAGCAACAGCCCACATGGTAATTTACTTGTGTACTATCAGTTTCTGCCTCCATACTGGGGGGAATGAGCCTTTATCTTTTATTGGGTGATGACAGGGCTACAGAGTAGAAGGACACCTTTAGACTTGGTCATTGCACAGGACATGGATACAGCCGAAGATTGTAATGGCCTACACCAGGAGTCCCCAACCTCTGGGCTGTGGCCCAGTACTTTCCTGTTTGGAATTGGGCCACACAAGCGATGGGCAAGCATGCACACCTCCCCTTGCATGAGCAGTGGGCATGTGCGAGAGTGTATGAAGCTCCATTTGTGCTGCATGCACGGAACCACCCCCTCCCCCCGTCACCACTGCTGCCATCAGTCTGCAAAGCTGGAAAGGTTGGGGACTGCTGGCCTAGACCAGGGATGGGCAGCTATGGTCCCTTTATGATTGATGGACTTCAACTCCCAGAATTCCTCAGCCAGCATGGCTGGCTCAGGAATTCTGGGAGTTGAAGTTCACCAGTTGTAAAGGGACCATAGTTGCCCACCCCTGGCCTAGATTAATTCTGCTGAGTCCTAGTGTTCCAGTAGGCCAGTCACTCTCTCACTACTATTGGATAATCTTGACCTCTGTAACCGTCCATGTCTTCTTCCTCTGTTCAATAGCATTTGTGGGGAAAGTTCCTGGTCTACCACATATACTACTGTTAGTACAGCCTAGATGATCTATTCATAGAAGACTTCTCTAAAAAATTTAATGATATCCTTGAATTGAAAATTGCTTTGATGCATATATGTTTATTATGATATTCCCAATAATCCTTAGAATGATCCCTCCATGATAACCATCCTTCATGATAAGCCTTTGAACTTTCCTAAGCCCATGTTTTTGATGGCCATCAGTTCAATTAATCTTGGAGAAGGGAGAGGCTGAAGACTGCAAAGGGTGAAGGGGCATATTATACATGGAGGATGAAAGTTTTGGCTTTTCAGATGTTTTAATCATTTAAATTTTAATTTGATCAGCCTATTTTATGGTTTACATACAGAGTCTTATGTTTCTCACTTCAAAGTAGCACAAACTGTGTTATCAATGTTCAGCACTGCTGGCCAGCAATCTTGAAAGAGCTGGAAAGTGGGAGGGGTTTTTTTTGTTGCCCTAAAGCTGCATGATTTTATTTTTCTTTTTATAGTGTCATGTGGATATGCTAGCTTCTTGAGTCATCTTGAATGCCTTTGGCAAGATGATAAAGACAAAGTCTTCTTTGGTGTCCTTTATTTTTTCCATACCAATGAAACACTGGAAAGAAATTTATTTAAACAAGTTCAGAATTGTCTATCTCTCTGTATATACGCCAGGATAACTTTGGAAAATTACATAACTGAAGCCTATTTGGTATAGCGGAAGAATCCTGCAAAAGAAAGATATAGTTTGAATATGATTTGAAGAAAAATTCTAGGGGAAAAATAATCACTACAGCACTTGGCTAGTGAAGTCGAATATGGCCAATTTTTTCATTGTAAGCCTGGTCACATGACCCATAGTGGAGAATTTACAGCTCACCTTATGCTTTCCAGTATATGCAAGCATACAAACAGACAGAACTCAAGAATAGGCACATCCATCCTGAATGGAAAAATGTATATATTACATCTTGATTAATTTACAAGAAGGTCCATGTGTGTGTATTTGTGTGTGTGTGTGCGCGCACACACACACACACACGCCATATGCTTCAGCTCATAAAACACTTGGAAAGAATCAAGAATTCAAACCATCTTTCCCCTGTTTAGTACACAGAACAATCTCATGCATGGTTCAGATTTGGAAGTGAAATCCTACTGTTTTGGTGCAGCTTAATTTTAGGAAACTATATATGACTGCAGTGATAATTTTGGTTTATTAATATTATTATAGACAATCCTATATACGATACATATTAATTTTCTGTTATAGAGGGTATATTCTTTTTCTCTGTTTGAAGCATGTTCAAAAAGGGGTTGAACCAGGAATGTTGGTATATTTTAAGTATGGATCAAATACTAGAGGATCCACGGAATGTTGAATTTTCATTACATGGAATCTGTTTTTTTGACTTGGAATTATTGGATACCTGGAATGAAACACAATTTACACAAAGCCAAGGTGATAAGATCAATACTTTTCTGAAATCCACCAATATTTTTTTATTTTTTTTTCTCTTGAAAAAGAGACTTATTTTTTTAACTTATTTTAAAAGAACATAAGAATTTAATTCAACAGTTTCTCAGTAATGTTTTCTTGGGAATATTATATCACAAAAGGCCGAAATAGATAGTTTTAGAGGTAATGTCTTCAATTTAGCTTTCCATCACTTTGATTCCCCCAATAGTGGTGCATATTTCCTAATAAAACAAACCAAAACAAAACAAATTATTTTCCATATGATGTCTCCTCCTGGAATTTAATTAAAGCATAAGAAGACAGGAAAGCTGCCCATTCTTGGAGAAATGATTGCAGAATTAAAGAATCAATCACAAGTCTTCTGGACACATCATACTGATGAAAAGATGATGAAACATGCATTGTGACATAACAATGCAATCCCCAGCCTTTTGTACCTGTGTCCTAATGTCAAAAAGCTGAGTCACATGCTTTTCATTATGACATCGTGATACACGTTGCATCCTTTGACTTCTCTCAGCTCCCCATGAATGCCTATTGCAAGCATGTTCAGGCAGTTCTTTTTTAAAAAAATGCAAGGACATAATCCATAACATTTTTTACAAAATTCTCTTTTTCTTTGAAAGGTGCTTTGAAAGCCAAATCTCTCCTATCAGCTGGATGAGAATGTAAGGTTCTTTTTTATAGTACTAGAAAAGGTGGGGTTTCTCCAAACAGAATATAAAATTAAGAATACTGTACTGAAAGGCATATGGTGTCTTCTAGTTTATTGTAATAGCTGTTCCCCCCCCCCCCGTAAGGAAACAAGCACACTTAGAACTAATTAGCTTGTCAGACTGTATCAAGACAAACAGTGATTCAGAATGTGACTGTTGTTACTACTCAGCTCCAAGAGATTATTATTTACCATTCTTTTTATTTACATGAAGACTTTGATGCTCCTGACATTAAAAGAAGAAAGATTCAGTTGTTCCCCACAGAGTTTAATATGAATGCTGTTTAGAATGTGCCTCACGATTATGAACAACATAGTTATAATCATTCAAGTCTAATTCCTATCTGTGAAGTTCAAGGACTGACTGCTATATTCTTGGCGATACACTGTATATTATTGACAGATTGTTTGTGTCTGTTTCAGACTTTACAGAAAACTTGGTACAATGTTAGAGTCACATTGTTTGAGTTGAACAATCTTATAGATCAGTGGTGGCGAACCTATGGCACGGGTGCCAGAGGCGGCACCCAGAGCCCTCTCTGTGCGCACCGTTGCCCCAGTCCTAGGCCTTCAGCTGGGTTTTACAAAACTTTTTCGCTTTAAGCCTCCGCCGTTGTGTACAAAAAAAAAAAAGGGTTCAATCAATCAGTCAATTTCAACTTCTCGTGGGGAAAAAAAAGATCTCGCAAAGTTGGAATTGATTGATTGAACTTTTTAGTCCCACCCAGTCTGCCGTTACCACTGCAGCCACGCCCAGCCAATGGGCCACGCCCACCCAGCACCCGACGATGCATAAGTGGGTTTTGGGTTGCAGTTTGGGCACTCGGTCTCTAAAAGGTTCGCCATCACTGTTATAGATCAATTCAATAACTAATGGAACAAAATGTTACCAAGTGTGTGCAGCTAAAAATCAGATCACAGTGGCAGAAGGGGGTGAGGTACTGTAGATTTGGAAATATATGTTAAGTGTAGCATATGTCTAACAAAATTATTTCGAATTTCATTTGTTTGACAAAAAAGGAGAGGCAAAAAACAATCCTGCTAAAACTTGGTGACTTACTGCCACTTTGGAGCAAAATTGTAGAGGGCTCCAAGAGGCACAAAAATACAAATTAAATTCATATGAGTTGTAAGCCGTGGTCCACTCAGCCTTAATATTCACAAAGCCTCCAAATAACAAGACAACATAGTTGTTTGTGGCAGATATTGTAATGTTGCCATATACTTCAACTTCGTCCTGTGGCATGGAAGAGGTTAACCCAGTATTTTTCAAATTTGTTAACTTTCAGATGTATAGCAAGAGTGTCCAACCTTGGCAAATTTAAGACTCGTGGACAATATAAGAAAAACAGCTTTGTGACCAATCCTCAGATTTACAACTGTCATTCCAGCTCTATTCTGATTGATTGAAATACAGTGTCCTGTAAACATGTGATCACCATTTGGGTGCTTCACAATCAGCCTGCATTTCTGACTATAACATCATCCTGAAGTGACGTGATTGCATTTGCATGCTTTCACCAAGCAAATGTCAAGAAGAGTTAAGGAAGAACGTGTAAGTACAATTGTAAGTCATGGTCATGTAATGTTTGCTTAAAGACCACAAGGATTCACTTAATGACTAAATGGGAAGTGGCATTGTAAGCCCATCATAGGGTTGGCATGGGGCCCTGAAGGAGAAGCTGTAGGAGGGAGGTGGCTGTTGCAGTAACAGAGATGCCACCACTACCTCTCTGCTCAAACCATGGTTTGTTTTAATCTTTTGTAATTTTAATTATTTTTATATTTATAAGTGTTTCTATATCTGCAAGTTTTACTATGTTGTAAGCTGCTCAGAGTCGTTTCAAAGTGCAAAATGGATAGTATATAAATTTAATAAAGAATTATATTCCAAAACCTCAGTATGACTTGGAATGTTAATCTGGCCTTGGGATTTGGGAAGTAATGAAGGAACCATTAAGGGAGCAGTTTCAAAAAAAAAAAAGAACATTGCCTTGATATTGTTTGATATAAAACAAGGTAAAAAGAAGATTTGTCAGGTATTCAAGATTCTTTTATTATACTGCACAATGATAAAAAGCATTTCTGAAAACCCTTCTGCTCTTGATTCTGCCCTCAAAAGGACGGATGCTTGCCATTCTCACCCACTAGATCAGGGGTGTCAAACTCACCATGTCACATGATGTGTCGTGACGTATCGCAACTTTTCTCTCCTTGCCAGAGCTGGGGTAGGCACGGCTTCTGTGTGACACATCCGGCCCATGGGGCGGCAGTTTGACAGCCCTGCATTAGATGAAGCCTAAGGAGTACTCTCCATATTATTTCTGAATGTTTTTCTTTCTGCCTCTAGAACCATCTTTGATGGCTGTTGTTGAAAAGTGGAGACAATATTATTCTCCATTTAGAAGCAGGAATCACATAAAAAATACAGTTCAAGTCCTACAAAATTAAAAGTACAGGGGAAAGATAGCTCCACACTTTGTATCCATACTCTAGCCACTGTTATGCTTCAGAGGCCTACAATGCTAAACATGGGTTGCCATATGGATAGAGAATAAAATAATTATTTTTCTTAATAGTGGGTATTTATCTTAAAGAGAGATGTTGAATTTAATCCGCACGAGATGTCTAAGTCTTACCCTTTGGCCATATTATCCCAATACATGCTATTTGGCTTTCTCTTCCATTCAGTAAAAAGAGAAAACCATGCCAACTCTCACTGAAAATGTTTTCTGACTTATCTCATTGGAATTTCGTATCATTGGAAGAAATTATAGAATGAAGGTTGAAGGCAGATGGTACGATTTGCCCCTATATGAAACTTATTAATGGCAAAAACCTGCAACTCTGTGGAAGGAGTTTTGATGTTTAGAGTGGGTTTATATAATTTCATTATAGCCCACACTAGTCTTATTGGGGAGTATACATGCATATGTTACACCAGGGGTAGTCAATCTTGGCTCTTTTATGACTCGTGGACTTCAACTCCCAGAATTCCTGAGCCAGCTAAGCTGGCTCAGGAATTCTGGGAATTGAAGTCCACGAGTCATAAAAGAGCCAAGGTTGACTATCCCTGTGTTACACCAAACTATTAAATACACATTTCACACAAAAAAGGCAAATTAAAGAAAATGCCTAGATGGAAATGAATGGGTCAACTCCATTCAGAATTTGCAAGGAGAGAAAAGGGGGCAGAAAATGATTTTACCCTGAAAAGGCTAACAGAAAGCTGTCTCTTTGGTTTAAAATGTTTGTAGTAATGCAGAGGCTCACCTCTGTATTTATCTTGGGGAATGATCATTTGATTAAGCAGTTATCATATGTTCAGCATGCACAATCACGTGACCATTACTCAGAAGCTGCAAGTCCTGATTTGTTACAAGGGAGAATTTAGGTATGCAAGCTTTTGAAACTGAAATCCAAATTGCATGCAGTCATTAGCTGCAAAGCAAGTTATTTTAATCTTTCCCATACCAATAATTAGAGAAATATCTGCAGGAAAAAACATACATGCATGCCTATAATATTCATTCTATATTATTGGAGATTATTCTATTATTAAAGCTGATGCTAGGCTTGGATCTACAAACACCATCATACCCAGCTCCCAGTTCTTGCTTAAGATGATGGGAATAGCACCTTGCTTAAGATGATGGGAATAGCACACTGTCACCTAAGATGAAGATGACAGTCTGGCTTCAACTTGGGCACACCAAATGATTCAGTAACCCCCCCCCCCCTTTGCAATTTTGATTCCAACATGTTTCCAAGTAGCTGGTGGAGGGCTACATTCCTTACAGCCTTTCTTCATAAGCTGAATGCCACAGCAGGTTCTAAAAATAACTACCAAACCTCCGAGGAATATCTGGGCCACCCTTCACTTAGTATTAGGAGAAAAACCCACTTCTCATCTGTTAAGTCCGGAGAATAATGGCGCTTGAGACGAAGCATTTCTAACAAGTCTTTATTCTCTGCTTCCAATCTACGAACAACCCGAGCAGAGGCACGCAGGCCTCTATTTATACCTTCTGATCCCTGGGCAATTCCAACCAATCACAAGGCGGTCTTTTCCCGCCTTGCACATGTGCGCAAGGCCGGCGCCACTCAGTCTGGTCCCGGGCAGCTTTTGCAAATGCCCGGGACTCTTGCAACATCCCGAGCCTGCTTTTGCAGGCTCAGGACACAACACCCCTCCCCCCTAGATGAAATAATACGGCGCCCACATGGACGCCATCATAGTGATGGTTATATAATTAACTGTTGAGTTAAGTCACACGGCGTGTGTAAGATGTGGGACCGTTCCGTCGTATAGAGACCCAATAGCCCCAACATCATTTACGTCGAGTCAACCAGCCAGAACCTCTAGTTCAGTTATTGTAATTAACATGCTCACCTTACGTAATCTGCAAGGTATTTGGGAGGGCCTTTGACCCTGAGCGACCTTCTCGGACCTGGGGAACCTGCAGTGTTTTCCCCGTTGCTTCCCACACTAGGTGAATTGCCCTGTGGTTGTCTTGTGACTTCTGTTTGACTTTCCTGCCCGTCTCCTAGGCTTGAGAAGTCAGAACTCTGTTGATCGCTATACCTGGTTGACCTACCACCTATGGAGTTTTCCAACCCCTCTGAACTCATCTCCGTGTTTCCTGACGGAGTGTGGTTTTCCTGGCTCCTTCCTGTAGTGTTAGGGTCTAGGGATGCCTCCCTGTTAGCCCTTATGCGTGGGGACATCCTTCTATGAGCCCTTCCAGCAAAGGACGTGTTCCCCCTCTGTTTTGAATGCTCTCTTGCATGTTGTGAGTTGTGAGTATGCTCCCAGTTATTCTCCGTGTCTGGAGTATTGTTTGTGAGGTGTGGATAATTAGTATACCTCCGGTGAGACTCCCAGGCTGGAGTGTGTGTGGGGGTGTCTGTGTGCCCCCGTCCCCATGAATTGCTACCTGAATCACCTGTGGAACTTGGGTGTTGAGAGCCCGTGTTGTTCCCCACAACCATTGTTGGCAGCAGATTCTGATTCTCAGAATGCATTTCCCATTACTCCTCCCCCCCTAGAGGAGACTGAGGAGGAACCCCAGGCGAGTCCTGCCTCACACGTAGTTGATCAATGTGGCGGCGAAGAACGCGGCTGTCTTCCAGGGACACCTCGTAGGACAGAGGCCCCGAGACCTTGCAGACCACAGCCGGGACCCAGAGGTGTCCAGGCCCGTAGTTCCTGGTCCAAACAGGATCACCTTCACGCAGGACCCGTGGTGGGTGTGGCTGAGACACCTGTGAAGCTACACGCTCCGGATGCAGCCTGTCCAATTTAGTTACGAGCCGACGACCCCAGCGGAGTTCGGCCGGGCACTTACCCGTGGCAGTGCACGGAGTAGTACGATGTGCTAGAAGAAAGTCAGCCAACCTGTGATGCCAATTGCCGTAAGTCAGCTTCTTGAGGGTGTCCTTGGCGACGCGGACCATCCGTTCAGCCAGACCGTTGGTGGAAGGATGGAAAGGAGCCGAAGCAGCGTGGCGGATCATGTTGGCCTGTAGGAATCCCTGAAACTCAGTAGAAGTAAATTGAGGATCGTTATCTGACACCAGAACATCTGGCAACCCGTGTGCAGCAAAAATGTTTCTCAACACTTGAATAGTCTTGGCAGCTGTGGTAGAAGACACAGGCACGACCTCCAGCCATTTGGAATGGCTATCAACAACAACCAGGAAGAATTGTCCCTGAAAGGGCCCAGCGTAATCTACATGTATTCTAGACCATGGAGTGTGTGT
>NW_015387856.1:13474-37344 GCF_001527695.2 Protobothrops mucrosquamatus
CTTTAAGAGATAGTTTCTTTTTAAGGGGTTTGTGTGTGCCTATTCTTAAAATGTTCCGGCGTGTTGCACAGAACCCCACCCTGTTTTGACTGGGCACCCTGGTACCTTTCAGATTCAATTCTTCCTTCGGTTGTACCTTCTGTCGACCCAGGCAGACTGCAGCGATGTGGCCTTTCTTTCCGCACGCTCGGCAGATGGCAGAACGGAACCGACATTCCGCTCGCTTGTGGCGTCCACCACATCCGAGGCAACGAAGCTCAGCTGGGCCCTTGTCCTGACGATCTTTGGACCTCCTCCCAGCTGCTTGGTAAAGCTTGTCCACCTCTTCTTCAGGATCTTCTTCCAAATCCTCTCGCACGTCTTCCTTATGGATAGTGGCGGTCTCTGGAGCATTTCGCTTAGGCCGCATGTTCTTGACCGCCCCACCTGCAGCTTCTTCAGCAGAAACCTCTCGCAGAGCATCTTGGAAAGAGACATCTTCCCTGGCGAACAGCCTCTGCTGTAAGTCTGTGTTCCTCAGTCCGCACACAAAACGATCACGCAGTCTTTCCTCTAAGTCCTTGAAATCACACGGTTTAGCTGCTCTTCTCAAGGCCGCAATGAATTCTTTTGCTGATTCCCCAGCTCGCTGATCTCTCTGTTGAAATGTGTGCCTCCAAGCCATGACAGATTGCTTGGGCTGGAAGTGTTCCTTTAAAACTTTCTTCAGATCAGAGTATGACACTGTTTCCAGCGAGTCCGGGGCGATTAGGCTCTCGGCGATCTCAAAGGCGTCTTGCCCACAAATGCATAACAACATGGCAGCCTTTAAGCCTTCCTCCCTAATCTGGTTTATGCGGAAGTAAGTTTCGACTCTTGCAACATAAGATTCCCACCGCTCGGGGTGAGAGACGTCGAATTCCGCTAAACGCCCAACTTTCGCCATGATCGAGGATCAGGGTCTTCTGCAGCCGCACGCACCCTCCAGTGATTTCGTACTGGCAGGATAACGCTGACTTCCACGCCGTTTTTTTCTTCCGGACTTCTTTGGGTGAGTCTTCAAGCTTCCCTAGCTGTATAGACTAAATCCCACCTTCGTCGCCAGTGTTAAGTCCGGAGAATAATGGCGCTTGAGACGAAGCATTTCTAACAAGTCTTTATTCTCTGCTTCCAATCTACGAAAAACCCGAGCAGAGGCACGCAGGCCTCTATTTATACCTTCTTATCCCTGGGCAACTTCAACCAATGACGAGGCGGTCTTTTCCCGCCTTGCGCATGCGCGCAAGGCCGACGCCACTCAGTCTGGTCCCGGGCAGCTTTTGCAAATGCCCGGGACTCTTGCAACGTCCCAAGCCTGCTTTTGCAGGCTCAGGACACAACATCATCTGCTGCTGAATAAAGTGTAATTCCAAAACCCAAGTGTGACTTGGATATGGACTGTGGGCCACCAATTAGATACTCTTATTCAAAGTTACAAATTAAAAATATAATATTGGGCTATGCTGCAAATACTCTCCAACACCCCAAAAAAGGAAGGCAAGTGTTGGTAAAGGAGATTCTGTTCTCAAAGGAACAGAACCAGCCATCTTCAGACCAGACATACAATCTAGAGAGGTATGTTGTCTCCCTGGACCAAAAATCAAAGATGTGGCCAAGAACCTAACCAAAATAATTAGGCCCACAGATTACTACCCTTTCCTCCTCCTTCATATTGGGACGAATGACTCCAACTTACATCTTGGAAGACATCTTTGCTGTGGTAAGTGACAACTGACAGTTAGTGACAGTTTAGCCTGGATGAATGAAGTCATAAAGCCAATAGAATTCCCAAGGAGATGAGAGGCCTCCTTTAGGATCCTACCAAAGATCACAAGCTCCACCTTTTCTACATACACCATTGCCACAGAAGGCTAGTTCTTCAGATGTGGACTGTCTCTTTATATAGAAGCTCCATTAAGTTTGCTGACTGAGCAAGACTCATTGATGCAGCTCTTGCTTAATTTCCAGTCTGATTCCCTTTGTGTTGCAATGCTAGGTTTTTTTTGTCCCAACACCACTGTGTCTAAGGTAAACTTTTAATCCTTTTAATCCAAGAGGCCTAATTCTTCCAATGTAGGCTCCCCCTTAGTATGGAAGCTTTATTAAGTCAGACAGGAAACATAAGCTAATTTTATCTTATATTAAAAGAATCTTGAAAGTGTGAAGGTAGCCAGTGGTGGGATTCAAATATGTGAACAACCGGTTCTCTGTGTGGATGCCGCTTCCGGAAGTCCATTCTCGGCCTGGGCAACAAACAAATTAGCTTTCGATTCTGCCAAAGTGGTGCAAACCAACTGAATCCCACCACTGAAGGTAACCCTTTTGACTGAACTTCTATTTTCTTTATCGTGTTTGCCTTAAATGGGTGGCATATAACTAAGGACATACTGTATATAGTAACTGTCCAATAGATACCAGAAACAATTATCTGGAAAGGATGACATTTTCCCATCAAAAACCCTAGTCCATCCATCAGTAGAGTCCGTGGATTTGCAGAGTGTTTCATTGTTCTTCTAGCCTGGGGAGATGATATTCCATCCGGTGACAGTCCAAGCAAGCAGGTGAGTTTCAGGTACCATGTGGAATTCTGTCCCAGGTTGCTACACAGCCTAACAAATCCCATAGCAAAAAGCAGCATTCACCATATACCGTACTTGATAGAAGAAAAGCCCACATTTGCAGACGTTCAACTATTTCTTTGTCCAACCCTCCAGAACTCCAACCTGCTGCAGCAT
Organism: Protobothrops mucrosquamatus; assembly: GCF_001527695.2. Classification (NCBI taxonomy): domain Eukaryota; kingdom Metazoa; phylum Chordata; class Lepidosauria; order Squamata; family Viperidae; genus Protobothrops; species Protobothrops mucrosquamatus. The sequence goes on from NW_015387856.1 coordinate 16,228, forward strand.
ATTAAAACCGATTATGGGAGGGGATTCTTAGTGATTCAGAAAAGTTTTGGCCTCTGCTCAATTTCTGAGCCAAAGAGAGCATTTGGGCAGAGAGTGGAGTTCCTTCTATACAAATCTCTATGAGGACATCCCTTCCCTACCTTATCCCTCTTAGTACCCCCATTCCAGGGCAAAGGGTCTTCTCACCACAATGTTTTTGGAGACCAACAGGAATAATTATTCTTTTTCTCCTTTGCTGTATATAGTGACTAGGTGGGTTGCTCCCTCTAGACAACGTTGAACAAGACAGAAAAAGCCTGCCTTCATCTCCATACAGAAACAAGCCTCCCCCCACCAACAAGAAAAAACATTGATAAAAATGCTAGAGCAGCCCTTCTGAAGACCAACTTACATCTTGGAAGACATCTCCACTGTGATAACTGACAACTGACAGTTAGTGACCTTTGACCCCGGATGGATGAAGTCATAAAGCCAATGACAGGCTTTCCCCCCCATACCACTGTGACTAAGGTCAGCTCTTTCTTTTGTTTTTGCTTAGGTGCATAAACCTTTTTCTCCACACCTAATTTCTCATACAGCAATCCAAGCCAGGAAAAAATTCTGTTCATAGAATACATTCTACCCAAACAAAATAGGCATAGCTTAATGATGCTGGGGCCCAAAACACATGACCCTCTTTTAGGCAAGTTCCAATGTTGAGGGCTCTGACTCTTCTGGAAGCCAAAAGATCAGACTTCTCATTTTTATCAGAGGCCTGGCTCTTCCAGTGTAGACTGCCCCTTACTATGGAAGCTCTATTAAGCCACCCACTTGAGGAAGACTCCTTATGACAACTCCCTTCTCGTTGCTTGCCTGCAACTTTCTCTTTTAGTCCATACTGTGCCTTGGCCCTCTCGAATCTTTCTGCTTTGGATGAAGATACCCTCCTTTTTCTTCTGCATGCCAAAGTTCAAGTACAAGAGAGAGAAAGAGAATATCACTCCCCAACCACATGGAGCCATGTCTTAAAATCAGCAATCACTTTCTATCTCTTCCTCTTCAGCCCAACTCAACATGTGCATTCTCCAACATGCTAAACCCTGAATCTAGATTGGGGGGAAAAGTTCCCATTTTTATAGAATATGTTCTTCCCAAATAAAAAGCCATAATGTGCTGTTAGTCTTCAAAATGAGGAATGAATGTATATGATCACCACCCAGTTGTTGAGGAAGAAATAGAGCCAATTCTCACACCAGCTGAGTTTTATTTATGGGCAAGGCTTATTAATATTAAAATTAATAGGTTGATACAATTGATTTTTAACTCTGCACTTTATTTTTACAGAAAGGAATCAAAGAAGGACATGGAAGATTGGTCAGAATGCCAGTAAGGTCAAAGCAAATGATTTTATCATCAAAGGATTAATATAACAAAGTGAGATTCTAAATATCTCTTTTTAATTCACCACAAAATGCCCACCCACTGACGGTTTTGAGGACCCAGAAGTCTTCAGTGTGATGTATTCTTCTTTATCCCTCCCATGCTATTTTCTTCAAACTGTGCATTTTTTACAAAATATGCCAAGTTACAGGCTATTAAGAGCCCTACCCTACAATTGAGGAAATCAGTAGCAGTTGCTTTCTTGTGATATAATGTGATTTGGCTTAAGGCCAAGTTTTATTAGAAATAGAGCAGGGGACAAGTCAGACAATAGATCAATACTTAATCAGAAATGCTTAAAATATATCCCAATTAACCACATTCCCTGCATTTTCATCCAGTCAAATCTAGCATTACATTTGTGCCCTGTTCCTTGGAGGTGGTAGGATCTCTGCATTCACTACATTCCCTTGAATGGAAGTGGAAAAAATACTGGTTTCTGAACTCAGAACAATCCTTTCTTTCCTTCATGCCCCCATTACTACATTAGAATCTTTATAAAGCTTCTGTTGACCATGAAAATGATTTCTTGTCATAAGCCCTCATTTTCTGCTCAGTTTAAGCTTTCATTTCCATCTTAAATAGGGTAGATTCAGCATTTACAATCACTCATGACTTTCAGTATTTGCTGTTTGTGTATCCAGTCTTCAAAGCTTCTTCCATTCCTCCTCCATGCACATAGACACCACTCAAGAATGCTTTTTGCAATGCAGATTTATCATGATGCCATCACATTTCCAAACTCTACAAGGGGTGTCAGGATGCAGGTTTGTGGAATTTGCAATGTTCTAAGTGTTTTGAAGGTTTTATCTTGATTGTCAAATGGGGTTATTATAGAAATGGATAAGAACAAAATATAATATTTAGACTGTATATTAGATAATTATGGTTAGATTCTAAGTAGCCTGCATTTGTATTTTAGGCTATAAAAGGATAGTCATTTCATTAATAGACTTTCTAATAATGCATTACTAGTTTTCCAACTGATTTCACATTTAAATTGAAATATAGTTACCTGAAGTTAAATAAAAATAGGTTGAATTCTGTTTACTTGCAGCCTGAGTGGACAACGCAATAAGCTTTTTCTTTCAATATTGTTAACAGACACATAACATAACCCTTGGTAGGTTTACTGGAAGGTACTGCTGCTTTATTCAAGAATAAATGGAGCCTTTAACAGATTTCTTGTTCATGGTTCAAAAGTATGTCCTAATACATTTGAGCTGGATTCACACACAATATAATAAAAGTTTTGGGGTGGGGTATCAGAATCCATTAGAAGCATTGTGCTGCAAGCCCCGCCCCTTTGAATTTGCATGCAACATCAGTGCAGATACAAAAGGGCATGCCTTGCATCACAATGCTCTGTCCACTATCTTACTGATTTTGATACACATGACCCTGCGCCCTGGATAATGCTGAGTCAGTGGTGGGATTCAGCCAGTTCTCACCCCTTTGGCAGAACCGGTAGCTAATTTTTTTGTTGCCCAGGCCCGGAATGGACTTCCAGAAGTGGCATCCACACAGAGAAGTGGTTGTTCACATATTTGAATCCCACCACTGCGCTGAGTGATATGCAAAGTATGAATAACACAAAATATGATGGTTAAAAATACTGTGGCTTAGCACAATCCATGAACCCAGACAGAGCATCTTTCTAGAACCACAAGCAATCTTGGTAAGTTTCTAAAACTAGTCTTCAACTTATCACCATGACTGAGACTTAAATCGGTCATTAAGTGAGTCATCACATGACCAGAACCAATTTTATGATCTTTTTTACTACAACCATTAAGTGAATCACTACAGTTGTTAAGCAAAGCACATTGTTGTTAAACTTATCTTATGGTCGTTAAGCAACTCCAGCTTTATCAGCAGAGGTTGCCGGAAGCCAGCTGGAAATATCACAAATTGCAATCACATGACCACAAGACACTGCAACCATCATAAATAAGAGTCAGTTGCCAAGTACCAAAATTGCAATCACTTGACTGGGTGTGTGTGTGCACGCGCAACAATTGTAACTTTGAGGACAGATCATAAATCACTTTTTTCTGAGGTTATTGTAACTTTGAACCCTTGTTAAATGAAAGGTCATAAATTGAAATGTACTGTATTGCAGTCTCTGGAGAGTGTATAAGTAGTAGCTTGATATGCCTGATACACCTGCAGCTCGGGATAGGCTATTATCTGTTTCATGTAACTCTCTTAGTCCCTTACCCTGAAACATGCTGCAAAATATATAACAGACTGCATTTTAAAGCACTACCTGGTTTCACTGAGACAATGTACATTCCTCATACTCAAGTTGTAACATAGTATGTCAGGTATGGTAGGGTTTTTATTAACCCAATGTCAATTACTTACTTCAGTTGTCTCCCATTCCTGCCATGCATAATGCACAATTGTCTGCATCTTTAATACGTTGTATTATATTTCAAAAGGCTTGCAGACATCAGTCAGCTTTTTTACGGACATTGTATGTAGAAGAGTACTTTACATTAATCATTTCTGCTTTTATCCGTTTGTTTCTGTCACATTTTCAGATGTGGTTACTTTTGAAATGGACTATTTCACCCATAACTGGTAGCATTGCAATGCATTGTCTTCATTCATTATTCATTGCAGCTCTATGGCAAAATACAGTGCATAATCATTCACTGTGATTTCCCAGGGCAGTTTAGTAAAACCTCCTCTCTCCCTACAAGCTGCTGTATTAAAAGTGGTACAGAATACTAAGCATTCCAGTGCTCTACTTTTTTAGTTTTTGTTTTTACTATCTATTTCTAAATATAGTCCTGATATAGATATAGACATTCTAACACAGGCTGAGGAATTCTGGGAGCTGAAGTCCACAAGTCATAAAAGGGCCAAGTTTGAAGCAGATACAGAGCCACAGTTGACCAGCTTCCTAGCTATCTTGGAATAAAGTCACTTTAATGCACGAGTACTGACATATGGACTCAAACAAGATGCAGTTTTTTTTGCTACATCAGTGTTTCTCTAATGTTCCAGACTTATTGCTGGCTGGGGAATTCTAGAAGTCCACAAATCTTAAAGTCACCAAGGTTGAGAAACACTGTTCTACATGTTTTCCTAGTCAGTCATTAACCAATTCAATTTCTACTGGGTTCTGTTCAGAAGTATAGTTTACTTCTAAAGTAAAGTAAACTTTAGAGTACTTTACTAAGGTACAGAATACTATTATATTAGCTAAGTCGAAAATCACATTTTTAGGAATACAATCTCTACCCACTTTCTTCAGAAGTACTTGCATATTCATGAGTCATTGTAGCCTCAGTGGAATGCTACAAGTGTTCATTACATCACTTCTTCCCTATTGAGCAGGCAGGCAGCAGTAGGGAGGGTTTAGTCACAGCAGCCAATCAGATTCTGAAATATGGCAAGCTTAGAAGTGATTTACATAATTGACAAGCTTTTTTTCCCCTCTGTGCCTTCTGTCCAGATTTTGGGGCAATGACTAGCTATGCAAAATAGATCAGTTTGGGTAACTGACAGGATAGAGTTATGATGTCCATGTTGCCCATGACTTCAGTTTGAAACTGATCTCTTGAAAGTCAGTGACTGATTTAATTAACCTCTTTTTGATGTCCCTGCTATATGTTTCCCCCACCCCTTGCATTGAGACAGTTAATTATGCTATGGGAACAGGGATCATTCCTAGACACAATAAACTGGTGCTAATAGTTTCTATCACAGAAGTGGCTTTGATTCTTAGATTAAATGTGCTTTGTTTTATTGTTCAAAATCTGTTATACAGACTTCCATCATACTGTGACTTCATTTGTGAGCATCTGTTATATTGCTCATATCTTAATGCAAAAAGAAACATTTGTAGGATTTTGTAGGGAAACACTGCGCCAGGAGGCATCGCTTTGGTTCTGCACATACCTAATCACAAATATAGTGCTTACGGCTTCTTTGGGCAATTCCTGGTTTATTTTTTCTACAATAGTTCTGAAAGCTTTGCTAAAAGGACCAGCTGGCCATGTGACTTTGTCTTTACCCTTTATCAAAAAAGAGATGTGATTACATGGCTGTAGCTGCCCTCACTTTTGATATACACATACACACACCCTGCCCCACCCCAGTCAACATGTTGAACTCCAACAATAAACACATTATATGGAATCTTCTTTAATATAACATTTTTTCTAGTGAAATATGATGTATACCAAGAGACAGTTTGTATGTTCAAGTGTGTGTGTTAGAATCTGGCCTTAATTCTGATGGTTTGCAAATATGTGTAAAAGATGTTGCAGGTGGTTACAGCATTGCAAATAGTGTGGAGAAGGAGTTCTGCATTTGATTTGTTCACTAGTGAGAAAGGAAAACAATTTAAGTAGAAATCCTATCTTCAGTTATTTCCAGTAACTGCAGCTCTTTCCCCAGGCTATCTTCTCACTTCTTCTTATGGATTTTTATCTTTTCAGGGTCATAAATCAAAAAGAGAAACTTGTTACCACCCATAATTGTTTAACTAATCTATATAAATCTATTGTTTTAGAGCTAAAATATTTATTGGTCCTTAATTTCACTTGAAAGAATGTCCGTGTTTTACACAATGTATTGTAAACATAAAATTGGGATAAACATAATGAACTGAAGAAAAAGAAGGCTGGGTTTAATTTGATCATTATGCAAATGAATCACTAGGATTTTGGGTTTTCCCCTTTTTTCTCTCTGCTCTCAGGCTAATGAACGGGCCTGCTTTCTCTATGTTGCAGGATAATTATGTTCCAATAAAATGTTTGTTTCAGTGACAGAGAGAGGGCTGATTACGCAACAGGTTCCTTTTAGACTATGCCTGCCTTTTATTGCTTTATTGGAAAGTAAGATAGCAACAGAGATTCCCCATATGGAGAACAATAGATGATGTTGCTTTGAGCAGCGCCAAAGCACTGTAACACTTCAGCATCAGGCAAAAAAAGGAAAATTTTACTTAACCATAACAATGTCTTGTACAGGGCTGTGTCAAAAAAAATGACCCAGCTGTAAAAGCACTTTCCCTAGGCATGGAAAAATAGGTAGTTACCGAAGATCAGCCAGGCTTAAATCGTTTCCATAACTAAAGTCTTTTTTGTAAGCATTTGTGGGTAGTAAGCAAGACAGGCTACTTATCATATACCTCAATGATGGAATCAAAGTAAGGCTTTCCGATTAGAAAGCAAATGGCTTCAATTTATTATATGCCCAGTTTGGAAATCTAGCTATCATTCTTGTAAAAGTTCTTAAGTGCCTGTCTTGCTGTGTCCTCCATTAAGAAGCACTTCAACTGCCATAGTCAGCTGATTTTTTTTTCTTTCCAGATATATTGTTGTTGTTTTGTTGCTAGGGAGGGGAGAAGCTTTCTAAAACTTTTGTATCTCAGCTCCCAAGACATTACACCATGCGTTCTGACTTAAGAAGGCATTCACAGTTGTATTCAGTGGTGGGATTCAAATATGTGAACAACCGGTTCTCTGTATGGATGCCGCTTCTGGGCCTGGGCAACAAGAAATTAGCTACCGGTTCTGCCGAAGTGGTGTGAACTGGCTGAGTCCCACCTTGGTTGTATCTCAATAAACAAAATATCTTGGCCTGGTACTGCTTAAACTAAAGTTTACTATATATAGCCTCTAAAGTAAATAAAGACAAAATTATGCTTAACTATGCTTAATATAGCTAGTTTGATATTTAGCATTTAGTAATTTAACAATGCTAGAAGAATATGTAATTGGGTGATATATAAATATGTACATAAATGAAATTTAGGGAGAAGAAAGGGCATAGTGGACATATCAACAATATAATGTAGATGGGGCACTTTTTCTTTAGATTAGGGAATATATCGTTCCCCCCCCCAACTCATCCTTGGTCCCGACCTCCCTTAATTCATTCTTTTCCCTTTTACTGATACATTTCCTAGAAAATTCATTGCCTCCTTGGACCATGGAGCTATTAAAATGTTAGGGGCTTTTAAAAGTTAATTGCATCTGCCTTTGCATAAAATCCATTTTATTTTTAGGAAATTTATACATTTACATGCCAACCATAAAAAAAAGGTAGATCCTTAAAAATCATTCTATAAAAAATGTCCCTATTACACCAAAAAATCTTTGATAAATCTTTGTAATAACACTGAGACCTCCACAACATTATATGGTTGATCTGTATTATTATCTTTTCTCATCCTAGACAAAATTGTATTCATGGTTTTAAATACAACAGCACTGGGTGAGTGTGCAAAATTATAGCTGCTTTTGATAATAAGCAAAATTTCCAGACTGGTTGCTGTTTTTTTTTTTTTATGTTTTCCTCTCTGAATAGCCAATCTAGCAACCTGTTGGATCCTTTTTCCATGTGCCTTCAGTTTTGGTTGAGAGAAGCAAACGGTGAAGTTGATAAATATATCCTTAAATATGAAGAGAATGAGGTGGCTGGATGGAGTCACTGAAGCAGTAGGAGTGAGCTTAAATGGACTCCGGAAGATGGTGGAGGACAGGAAGACCTAGAGGAGCATTGTCCATGGGGTCGCGATGCGTCAGACACGACTTCGCAACTAACAACAACATGCAGAAAAAGGAGATAAATTCATAAAGAGAATTTGAAGCACTCACATTAGACATATTATATTGGAAAACCTTGGGAAACTTTTGTGTTTTTATCCACATTTCCTATTCAGCTTGCATTTTGGAATGGTCTGCCACAGGAAATTCCCTCTTCCAAATCCAAAAAGCAGTTAAAGCATGAGATGAATGAAGTCCCTCATCATTATGCTGAGTGCGATGTCTAACATCTTCCTGTAGTTTAGGAAAAACTTATTATTAACAAATAGTTATGTCCAAGATTCAGTCAGGAGTCCCGTTGAAAACTCTCCCTATCTAACATCAGATAGGAGGCACTCTTGCTCTTTAAACTTTCAAACAAAATAAATAGAAGTGAGGCTAAAGGATTTCAAAATACTCCCAAATGTGTCTACAGATCTGAAAGAGGAATAATCCATCAAAAATAAGCTTTTGTATTCAGAAATGTTGAGAGGATGCTGTTAATGTAAGTGTTCTTATACATTTATTTCCATTTGCAACAATATTACATCGTTTGTATGTCTTATAGAAAAAGTATCTTCATCATTCTGTGATTGTTAACTCCCTTACACATAATTACCAGTGTTTAAAATGTTGTTGGAAAGTTATGTACAACAAGGTACTCAGGCCATATTTTTATATTAAGGTAGCATAACACAGTTGTTAGATAACCTGTGATTAAATCATGAGGTTGTTTTATAATGCTCCTTAAAGGTATAATTTCATCATATAGCTATAGATAAGAATGTACAATTTTCACACAATGTGCAAGTGGAAAGGGTGTACTTTATGCTTATATATGCATGCCATAATTGCCCATTTAATTTTCTGTTAGAAGCTTTAATATGAGATCTTTTGATAACCCAACTATTTGCAATCAGAGAAAAGGTGTGGTGTGTAATCCTACATTTCACAATTGTTCTTAATTTGCTTTGTACAAGGCTAATGAAGTCATAAAAGTCTGCTTCACTATGGATTCTCCTTTTAAATTTTTGATATGCACCTCATGGAAAATGCTAAATCTTCTTCTGTGCTACAAGTAATATGACCATCTTTAAGAATTAGTTTAAACCTAAGTGGTGTACCAGTGAAACCAAAAGCCATGACTACATAGCAATAGCCATTCATCAGGCTGAGCAAAGGAAGGGGTTATTACGTTATCTTGGTCAACTGGGTTGACTTCTCCATTTCTCTGGCTGTAGACCAAAAGGGTGGAAAGAGAGGATGTGCATCTTTTTATCCATTTCTAACAAAACTATAACAATGCAAAAGCTTCCAGGTCTCCACAAGAAATACATTGAATTAAAGGCAGGTTGAAATGTAGAAATTAAATTTCTTCCTTCAATATGCTACCTGTTGTTTGCTGCAGCATTTTCCCCAATAGAAACGCCAAATATATAATACTGTGCTTTAATCAAATCAGGAATTTCTTTATATTTGTGTTCATATTTTGTATTTTCTTTTTTCTTCTTTGACTTTTTTCCTTTCTTTTCTTTTCACATTTATTATACCTTTTCTTTGAATGTAATTATATATGTAAAATCTTTTAATAATCTATTAAAAGAAGAAATTTATCTGTGGCCAGGTTCAGGGCTACATTTTAATAAGATTTACCATTACAAAACACTCTGAATATATTATCATATTATCATCCTTACTATGGTGTAGTATTATTTCTTGCAAGATTCAGAGACTTTCTGTCTCAGTCTAAACAAGTGTATTATTTTTTAAGCTTCACAACACAAATACACTTGATTTTATCCATTTGTTCCAAAGACAAAGTTATTTAGTTCAGTATGTTCTCTTGGATAAATGTTTACTTGCGCATTGAAGCTTAAACTACCTCATTTTAACATTTTAAGAAGTGATTAGGCCAAAACCAACCTTACTTAGTCAAAATCAGCAGCTGTTCTTGTTGCCTATTCACAAAACAAATCCACATTATGTATTGTAAAATATAAATTTTATTTATTTTTGTTACTTTGTATTTTTACTAAAAGCATGAGCTTCAACTACCTGAAAAACTTTAGTTTTTTATTCTCTTTTCATTTGGACTGAGCTAGAGTAAACAACACAATATGAAAAATAATTTTCTTCTTAGGATATGGGCCTAATAGTCAAGTATGTTCGCTTATTTTATGATTAAGCTTAAACTTATGGTTTTTTTTCCGATTATTAATTACACTTCCCTTTTTAGAAATCCCTTTATGTCTTTCCTGTGTTATACATCTAATAAATGGAAATCAGTGGCAGAGATATTGGTTATATGTAGATAAACATACATTTTTGTTTACTTTAGTAAGAAACAGTGGTGTTGCCTTTACCCTCATGCAATTACCATTACAATGCATTCTTAGGGAAATAAGTTCTATTGAGATATTGTGCCCATGGTTTACTTCGATTTCAACTAAGCATCACTGCACAAAGACACATATAACAAAAAAAATTTATAAAATAGAATCATTAAATTGATGTTTGTTTTGTTTTGTTATTTTTATTACAGTTTTTAGCCAGTTTAGTGCACTGGTTAAGGCACCCAACTGGAAAGTGGAGGATTAGTGAGTTCTACACCTGCCTTCAGCACAATGCCTGCTGAGTGTCTTGGGCCAGCCCCTTTCTCACAGCCCTAGGAAGCAGGCAATGGCAAACTATTTTTGAAATCTTGCCAAGAAAGCTGCAGGGACTTTTCCAGGCAGTCTTCAGAATCAACACTGACTTGAAAGTATACATACTTTTTTTTTTAAAAAAAAAAATTAATTTAACCGTGTTGGGTCTTTTTGGATTGAATGGCATATCAACTGCAATAAATAAATAAATTAGATATATTTGTAAGTAACATCCTGATCTGGCAGTAAGCATACTCTTCCAGAAACTTTGCTGGTTAGATTTGGTAGGTTCTATTTTATAGAAATTATTCTGCGCTCTACTGGTATATATAACCAATAAGATCCAATTTTTAAAATTATGTTTTTGTTCAGTATTTTGATTTGTATGCATTCAACTGCAAAAAGGAAGTGGCTCTACTTCCTACAGATGGACTAGCTAATATTGATGTATTGATGTTATGCTGTTGCATAGACACAACAATAGTTTTATGTGCACAAATGACACTGGCCCTGCTAGCCACTTCATCAAGTCTAATGGAAGGTCCTGTAAAATGGAAGGTCCTGTAGTAAAATGGAAGGTCCTGTAGGATCCCTAATGGTATCTGTACTTTTGCACTGTAAGTGCATTGGAAGAAGTATTCCATAATTCTTGAAAACTCACCAGGAAATGTTTATTCTTAGTTAAATCAGATATGATTTCTGATATTTATGTTACTTGAAGCAGAGCTTTTCAATCTAAAAATTTAATTGACAAATCATCAGATCACACAATAATTCCTGGCAGAAAGGAAAGGAGAAAGTGACAAAGAAAAAGTAGGTGCCAGAATCAGGTGAGAAAGAGAGAAGGAAATCTGTTTTTTGTCCTCCCAAGAAGCCCATCTCTGAGTTAGGTCAAGTCCAAGATCTAAAGTTAAAATGATGCCTTACAGTTGGGCCCAGAAGCAAACTAATAGGCAGTGCATCACTGTAAGTTTTAGTTAAATATGTTCCCACATTCATATGGAGTTGAGCAACTTCATTTGAAGTTGGGAGGCCACATGCTGGAACGGAGATTTTAACAAGGTGTGTGGGAAACAACCCTCAGGATCCATGAACCAGATCTTCAGATCTTTTTGCTTTCACAGTTTAAGAATCTACCTAATGCTACTGGCGAGCACTAAAGAATTTGCATTACATACTAATGACTGCTTTGAACGTTTTTAAGTGGCTTAAGACAGTTACATTAAAATTTAGAATTTACCCTATTTGTATCCTGCTTTCCCACTGAGCTGAAAGAGACAATCTGCTACCATCAGGATGATCTGAACTACTGTCACCCTCAATTCTAATAACACAGGATACTTGACAATGTAGTCCAAAGTTTCCAAAGGTAACCAGAGTCCATGCTTCTGCTAGCCTTTTACTTCATTCCTCTTTGAACTTTTAGACTTTCTATTCTGATCAGTTCTCCAATGGAAAGCATTGATGTTCCTTGATCTACTTTGAGGAATTAGGAATAGAGGAAAGATAATTAATTTTCTCTTGACTTAGTATATAACAATTCAATGATAATCAAATTAGGTTTATGCAAATCATCTCTAATTCAATTCTTAAGGCTGATTTGGAATTTCAAGATGGTGTAATTTGATTCAACTTTGCAATATGAAATTCTATGGCCACTCAGTTTTGGTTTTCAAGCCATTTAAAAAAATAAAATCCATAGATTATAACTGGAAAACATCAATGTGCCTGAAGCTGCTTCAGTTTGGATCAGAAAGAAATGCAAACAACAGGGATAGTAGGTCCTTTAGACAGTTTTACCCAGCAAATTTCAGTTGTATATCTTAAAGAGGTTTGCCAAAATAAATGTTTGAAATGTCTCCCTTCTCCTAAATGTCAGAGATGACAGATGATGATGGTGGTGGTGGTGGTGGTGGTAGTGGTGGTGGTGGTGCATTCCTTCCAGAAGACTCTGGAATGAAGAAAGAACAACATGGTTGCCTTAAAATTATTTAGCAGAATGCTCATAAACTAGTCGTTGAATCAATGTAGAGAGTGTGTCACATTCCTTTTTACAATACACACTTTTAAAAAGGGTATTAAGGAGATGAGCCCTGTCTCATAGATAGGACATGACTAGACAGGGAAATATTTACCTTTATCTTTATTAAGAAATAATGTTTTACATTTTCAGTTGTTTTGTTGGATTGTCACCAAGTTATGCTTTGCTGTCTTTAATCATTAAGCTTTCTGGGTTGCCAATAGGGCTGCTAAACTGCCTGTCTAGCTTGGCCACTCCTATGAAGAAGACTGTCAACATGGCCTTATGGGCTAGGTGGGGCAGATCACATAGCCAAAGTAGACTCTTTGTGGGGCAGAATGTCAAGGTTCCCACTAATGCAGTGGTTCTCAACCTTTTTAATGCCGCGACCCCAACCGGTCATAAGTCGAGGACTAAACCGGTCGTAAGTCGAGGACTAAACCGGTCGTAAGTCGAGGACTACCCAACCGGTCGTAAGTCGAGGACTTTCCCTGCCCGGGAGCACCGCGCATGCGTGGTTCCGCCCCCTGCGCCGGCCGAGGCGTAGCTGGCAAGCTGCAGAGACAGAGCAGGCCGACCACCAGCTAGCCCAGCCCAAGGGAGGTAAGGCACCCGCCGGAAAAGGGGGAAAAAATGGTGGACAAAAAAAATGGCGGACAGCCTTGCTTGGCGACCCCCGTGAAATGGTCGATCGACCCCAAATGGGGTCCTGACCCACAGGTTGAGAACCACTCACTAATGAAACCAAACAAATCAGAACTTGAAGTTTCCTCAAAGCACATGTTTATTGGATACATAATATTGGCATGGTCAAAAGTGAAATCAACTCTAAAATATCCCTCAGGGATTCAATGTAACTAAATTCAACCTTTCCCTCCCCTCTATTATGCTATTGATAATGCTACCCAATGAAAGCAATTGGCGGACTTTTTCTCTCCACCTTCCAGCTCCTGTGGGAATGACCTTGGTTTCCACAGGACTGCTCTGTGTTTAGTCTAGCATTACTTTCATTTTCTTCCCCCCTTCTCTCCTAACCTATGTGGCAACTTAAAACGATAAAGATGACTTCAGCCAGGTTTGTTTCCGAAGTTGATACAAAACTTTAAAAAGTAAAAACTGAGTTGCTCTCACTTTCATTTTGTGAAAGTGTGTATAATAAGTATTGTAAGTATAAGCATGACAATTGGCTCCCCGCAGATTCCCTATCTCAATCTTCCATGTTCCACTTCCAACATGGCTCTGAAACAAGGATAGACTATATCAGTCTTCAGAATTAATGAGAGATTATTCTGGAAAAGAATTACTCCAATAAACCAAGTAAACTGAAAAAATTCACATCACATCCCTCTTCTGCCTTGTCAGGACCAACCAATACTCATGCTCCTCTCCAAGATTGTACTTCTGGACAAAACATCTATAGATAAATATTATTTTCTTCTGACATTATTAATAAGATCCACAAGAAAAAGAGGCAGCTTTTATCATTCAAATTAATTTGCTTAATTTGTTTTCATTTATGTCCACTTATATATACAAACACTTTGAAAAAAAAAGAAATTCACAAGTATCAACATTTGATATATTGATACTTGGCATAGTTGCCTTAAGTCTGCTCAGCAGGACTCATTCAAGGTCATTCAAAGGATATTAATATCCTAAGACTTTGAATTTCATCAAATACTGTGAAAAGAATTGACACAGAGCTGTAATTTAAGACTAAAAGTTCAGATCTGGAGTCAGTCAAATTTACTTCTGGACATACACATTCATTTAGAAAATGTAGCTCTGGGAAGTTAATGAGAAACAAAAAAAAAACACATCCAGAAGGACATACACACACATACATGCATACACAGAGAGAGAGATACCATATCTGTATATGTGTCTACATGTCTATCTAAACTTCAAAAGCAGCATTTTTAAATACCTATAACAAAAACTGAAATTCCAAGTCCAAGTGGGTAACATTTCATTGCATATTTTGAATTAACGGGAAAAATTGTCTGAATGAGATCATATTTAGTATGTACTATCCATTCATGCTATAGGTTTCCTGTTTCCTGAATATTTTAACCTTGTTCACTTATGCTCTATGAATTTTGCTGCATTATACAGTTGGGCGACCCTGTTTGTTTCTTTAAGATTTATTTGTTTATTATTTTTTTATGCCACCCATCTACCCTATAAGGTGACTTTGAATTTAAACAAGGGCAGGAGAAATGGGGTATTGGAAAGTGGAAAGTTTAGTGTAAGCCTGGCAGCTTTTAAGGCACAACTTAAAGGTCCAGGTCAAAGTTCAGGGCCCCAGTCAGAAGAATGTAGCATGGATGGCTTAACTTCATTTATGTATAAAAGAAAGGGCTCACCATAAGATTCTTAAGTTCAGCCTTTCAAATCGCTTAACTGCATGTTACCTACAGAGGTAAAGTCCTTTAAATAACGTTTAGTAGGTAAGGCACCATCACTGCCTGCCTTGGCATGTTTAGAGTAAAATTTTGACAATGCCTTAGTAAGGCCACACTTGGAATACTGCATCCAGTTTTGGTCACCACGATGTAAAAAAGATGTTGAGACTCTAGAAAGAGTACAGAGAAGAGCAACAAAGATGATCAAGGGACTGGAGGCCAAAGCATATAAAGAAAGGCTACTGGAATTGGGTATGTCTAGTTTAATGAAGAGAAGGACGAGGGGGGACATGATATATGAGATATTCCAATATCTCAGGGGCTGCCACAAAGAAGAGGGAGTCAAGCTATTTTCCAAGGCACCTGAGGGCAGGACAAGAAGCAACGGATGGAAACTAATCAAGGAGAGAAGCAACCTAGAACGAAGGAGAAACTTCCTGACAGTTAGAACAATTAACCAGTGGAACAACCTGCCTCCAGAAGCGGTGAATGCTCCAACATTGGAAGTTTTTAAGAAGAGACTGGACAGCCATTTNTTATTATTATTATTATTATTATTATTATTATTATTATTATTATTATTATTATTATTGACTGGAATTCTTCACTGCTTACAGGCATCTGCCCAGGCTGTTCTGCTGTGGTTAGTTATATATACTTCACTGCACTTTCTTTAATTAGCTTGCCCTAGGGTATACATCTCTTCACACCCTTGGGCTGTATTTAAAAGGAGAATTGTGGTCATCTATCAAAGCAATGGCTAGTGAAGCACTTTTACAAAGAGGAGAATTTGGAGGACCAATTGCTTAATTCTTCACTAACCTCTGTGTTCATTCCAGGAAGATTTTGCACAATAAAATAGGAAAATGGTCTTCTGAATAATGATAATCAACTTGAAGATGGACTTCCGGTTTTTGCATCTGCAGCTCATGGCCGCATGAGAGTGGACCTCCGCTTCCCACGGCTAGTTTCTTCCTGCTTGGGGGACCTTAGATGGGTCTGAAGTTGCCCCAGAGAGGTGACTGTGAAGGAGGGGCGCCCCGTTGATCACGAAGCGACGGCAATCGTTTTGCAGCCAAAGTCCCAGAGCACAAACCTAAACATCGGTGAACAGCATGCTTGGAATTGGTGACAGTACTGATCTTCTTTCTTCTATCTACTATTTAAATCCCTGAAAAGATCCCCAAAGCAAGAAAACCTCCAGAAGTGAAGGGAGAGGACTATATCCCCATTCCCTTAAAGACAGAAGCTGTGAATTAACATAAAAGGTAGAAAGAGATATACTAAAATTTGATTTAAAATATTTCAGTCTGGACAAATCTAGGAATTAAAAAACTGTCAAGATTATACCCTAAAAAATTTCTGATGGAATTATAAAAATATATAATAAAAATAACTTTTTGACTGAAAGAAAAACTGAAAAAAGAAATAACTGCTGACATCTAGTGGAGACTCAGAGAATAGAACACTAACAATAAGGACTCAGAAATTGGCAGAATGCCCAGAAACAAAGAAAAAGTTGTTCCTTTGAATTGCAAATAACCTTGAAGACAGCTGGGAACAAAGGAAGAGCCAGCTATAAGATTAAAAAGTGTTTGAAAGAAAAAAAAAACCTGGACTGTTGCTTAAACCTAAGAACTGTTTATGGGGAAAAACCTTGGCTTTTTGGCTAATCTTTTAGAGGAGAATTTGCAGGAAGGATTTAAAGTGGCTTAATATACTGAATCTGTAATTTTGACTGACTGATAAATTGACTTTTGAATTAAAACATTGATGAAAGATTATTTGAAGGGGGGAGACAACATGGATATCACATACGTATCAAAAAAATGACAGGACACCACATTCAATATTTTCTCCTGAAGGACTTAGCCTGGAAAATCAAGGGCCTCCAGAAGCAATACTTCAAGGCAAGATAAATACTTTCCTGGAGGAAATATATGTAATGTTAGGACAAATACAAATGACAATAGATTCAAACCACGATGGAATTTGAAACAACTTTGAGGATTTAAATAAGCATATTTCCAATCTAAATCTACAATTAAAAAATAGCCAGGAAATAACAACAAAGGAACACACAAATCAGACAGCAGATTACAAATTAGAAGAGTATGATCAAATTGATGAAATAACAAAGGAAAAGAATTACAATTTGACACAAACAGGAAAAAATCTACAAGGTTCTGATACAACAAGAAAAATGGAATTATTAGGAGAACTATTAAAGTTTGGGGGACAGAAAGAATTTATCTTACTTACTTCATCTTTTGTATTCCCAACAACATTTGTAAAAATACAGAAACTGTTGGGTAAGCTGATTACATCAACTTGGAAAATTACTTGGCAAAAGAAGAGGATCAGAGACAGATACAAGAGATTTGACTCGCCCTACCAGATGGACTATTACATGAATAAACATTTGTTTGAATATGGCTAAAAGAACAGAGAATTTCGAACACAAAGGGACTTTATAACAAGAAGGATGAGATTTAAGTAATATAGTATGTTTTATAATATATTAAATGTTAAAATAGTAGGTTGATGTAACTTTAATTAATATATAAGTAAAATATAAACTGATTTAAAAGGATGTTATATCTAGATACTATAAGACAGATAAAAATATAGTATTTTTATAATGCGTGACATAAAATATTGGGATGATGTACCTAAAATTTAGGTAAATTTAGGAAATTTCCCTAAATGGGAAAATTTAGACAGTGAGATGACTAATATGAAGAAATTATAACTGATAAGAATTGGGTTGAATATAAGGGAATCCAAGCGAACAAAAATTATAAAAATAGGATGTATGCTGAACTAATGAGATGATGGTTATGAGAATAATATAAACTGAAAAATGTTATATAGAGAGATTATTATTATTTGTATAAATATAAAAAATGCCTATACCTAATCATTTATATATTGAAAATATTAAGAATTATATTTTGGCTAAGGTTGAAGAAGGAAAATACAAGGAAGAAGGGAGGATCAAAGAAATGTATTATTAATTAATATATTAATTATGGAATTATCAAATTTAATCATTATTGACTGTTAATTAATTATTATTGTCCTTTTTTCTTGTTAAAATATTAACCAAGACAACACGCTGTAGATCAGGCACTGGAGATTGTTATAGTTAAAAACCAATAAAATATCTATAAAATAAATAAATAAATAAAGATAATCAACTTGAAGATATTGATTTAACAGGGATTTTTCACAGGTACTTCTGCAAAAGTACATAATAAATATTTTTCAGTTGATTTATATAACATCTTTTATCCTACCAAAAGAAGTCCTAGATGTCAGATTTTAATTTATTTAATTCCCCCCCCCCTCTCTCTGGCAGCTGAATAATGGGAGAAAGCCTTGATGTCTAGAAAAATTGAAGAAGTGCAAAAGGAGCTGAGAAGAAGAAAAAATGGCTAGGTTCTTTTATGGATGATAGAATCCTAAGCTTATAAAAATTCAAAGAAGCCATTACTTACTATGAATCTAGACAAAATAAATGCCCTCAGGTAATCAAGTGCCTGAAAACTGAACAAGAAAAGTCTACTGAATAATTTAATACATATGTAATGTTTTAGTTTTCTGTCAGAGGGAAAGTGTACTGTTGATGTTGTATGATTGGCCCCAGAATTTTATCTTTTCCAGGCATTGTGTATTAGCAGTGGATGGCCGCCTCACAAGTCCAGGAAGGACACAGCTGCTTTAAAATGTTCCTGAAAACTGTTAGATGCATATCTGCAGGGCTCTGTTTTTGAAAACAATTGTATCTCAAGAGGCATTCCCATCCTGAAAGAAACATGCCTTGTAACCTATTAAAATAGTATTTTCTTCCTTATTTCAACGCCATAAAGAGCAACCTTAAGGTGTATTAACACCTGTTAAGCTTTGGCATCCATTACTACTCAGTGGCTTGGATGAGAGGCAACAGAAGCAGGATAAGGACTGTAAATGGAAACAGCAAATGTCACGCCTGTATAGTTTTCTGTCAATTCAAAGACAGCTGGAGAATAGCTTAATTTAGTGATGGAGAAATTCTCTCAGATGTTAATTATCTTGCATTCTCTTTGGTTATATTTCCTTGGCTATATTTCATACTTGAAATGCATCATTATTTCATCTTAATTAGATTAATGATTATCTTATTGTTAGCTTAAATTTATATTTCTTAAAAGGATTATAACTGTACCATTTAATGTTAAGTTGATGTGGACACAGACCATAGTTTCTAACCAACAGGAGTTTTATGATATTTGCCCACCAACCTCTGTGACTATCCACATTTCCTATTTCCTATTTATTATTTTCAATATTACAATCAAGAAAGAAAATCAGAGTTATTTTTTCAAAAAACAAACATTGAACATTAAATTAAATCCTTTAAGAAAATCATATTGTGTCTTCAAAACCTTTTTGAATATTGACAAGTTGGTTAGATCTTTTAGTTCAACAGAAAATGGATCCAGAAATCGGCTCTGGACAGGGTTCATTTCTGAGTCAGTGCAAATGAAGTCACAGCATCTAAAACCAAATTTCATCTGATGACTTCAGAGGATGGGAGATCATGTAGAACAATGTGGTTTCTAAGATAATCCAGACTCAAATCAGAGGCGACAATCAGAACTTCCTATTTTGCCTGGAAATCAGTTGGCAGCCAGTTTAACACTTTTAGCACAACTGCAGCGTGACTTCCTTCAGTTCAGTTTGGCTGCACAATTCTATACTAACTGATGTCTCTGGCCCAGCCATAAAGGCAGTTCAATATAGAGCTTACAGCAGTAGTCAAGCCTATCAGTATGTGTGCTACCATTTAAAAATTATTTTCTTCCAAGAAAAGATATATTTTGGCATTTAGCTAAAGCTGAAAGTCCTAAGCTGGCAAAAGCACCTCCAATCCCATTCAGAATTCATTTCCCTGAACTCAGAATTTTTACAGTTAACACCTCCACCTTATCTGAGTCAACTGCAATGTATTATTGAAGTTGGACCAGAAGACCTACAAAGTCCTAAGCATCTGTGAGCAAGTAATCAAGAATGCCACACAAGTGATGTTGAGAGCAATATCATCAGAATACGGATACCTCCAACTTCACATTTTCTTATGATCTATAATTTCATGTAATATTGAAAGGTAACAGAGGCAAATTGTACTACAGAATAATTATAACAGTCTTATCTTGAGGAACAACTCCAAGCTGAAATGTCCAAGTGATCCAGAAAAATACTACATTTGTTAATATCAAAATCTACTGATTGGTGATTTCACCATTCACCAAATCAATAAATGAGTCAAGATCATCTACTCATTCTGAGACTGCTTTGAGATCACAGATTACCCAAAGGGAATATTCCAGGAATAATGTTAGAGGTTTTACTGGGAGATTCTGACCTACCAGAAAAGTAGCAGCAGCAGAGCTTTGTAGGCTTATATAGGAGCCTTATTATAAGTTTGTTATGATCTGTTCAATTTCCATATTCTGTAGCTCCTGTGCAGGTTTCAAAGCAAGGGGAAAACCATTAGGCCCCAGAGTGCTATCCAGTGCCAAGAAATCACAAGAGATTTATACATTCACATTCACAAAAAAGTTTTCCTTCCTTATACCCATGCATAATATCTGAACATTCTTTGAGAAGCTTTAGGCAGATTGGCAATTTGTCAAATATATGAAAAAGATGACAATACAGGATTAAATTGGTTTCCCCCCCTTTTTAAAAAAGAAAAGAAAATGAGTTTCTGAGATGACAGCCTTGTAAGATGCCATTCATAGTCTTCCTTGTCTATGCTACAGGGCCTATTGAGAATTTACTGAATCAAGGAAGAACCGCTTTTGCAAGTGCTCTGCTTTGCACAGTAGTTTAAGGACTCGCGATCTGTAAAAAGGAAATCATTTTAATGAATATCCTCTGTCATGAGAGGTTCATTTAGACTATTATTCACAGCTCAATGTAAAAGAAATGAGGGTATTAACATATTCCAAGTAGGCTTTATAACAGTGGTTCTCAACCTTTTTAATGCCGCGACCCCCAACCGGTCGTAAGTCGAGGACTAAACGGTCGTAAGT